>NC_060128.1:203118603-203281103 GCF_021461395.2 Schistocerca americana | reverse complement strand
AACCCAACCCAACCCAACCTAACCTAACCCAACCTAACCTAACCTAACCTAACCTAATCTAACCTAACCCAACCCAACCCAACCTAACCTAACCTAACCTAACCTGACCTAACCCAACCTAACCTAACCTAACCTAACCTAACCTAACCTAACCTAACCCTAACACTAACCTAACGCTAACCCTAACCTAACACTAACCTAACCTAATCTTAACCTAACGTAGCCCTAACCCTAACCCTAACCTAACACTAACCTAACCTAACACTAACCTAACCCTAACCCTAACCTAACCTAACACTAACCGAACCCTAACCCTAACCTAACCTAACCTAACCTAACCTAACCTATCCTAACCTAACGTAACCTAACCATATTGGTCTCAAGCCACACAAGACCGAGTAAAACATGGTATCATAATGATGAAACATTTCGAACAATCTGAATTCTCCAGTCTTGTGAAATATTTTGAAGACATGTTGCACAAGAATCAGTACCTCTCAAACCAATACAGCCCCTCAGAACTCATCCGCATTTGCTTAATCAAATTGCCTGAACATTTACGACACATTATTTTGGCAGGACGTTGCAAAGACGACATTGAAGTTTTTCAGGGACTCTTACAAGAATTAGAAATTGACACAGACAGTCGCGGGATGCGAAAACAGGAAAACAATCACTACAGGTCACATCCGTCACAATTCCGTGACGACAGAAACGATAACTGGATGCGACAAGGCTATTCTCACCAAACAAATCGTGACCAAAACAGACACCACCCATATGACAACCACTGGCAGCGTAATAATAGTTACAGAGAAAGATCGCATTTCTGTAGTAATGACTATCACAGAGACAATCAGAGAAACAGACAATATGGGAACAAAAACAATTATTATCAAGGGAGGCAGAATAACTTCAGACGCAACAGTTCGGCACACAGTTACGATTCAGGGAGCAATTCTCCACCACGTGACCGACAAGAAAGAAACTATGGAATCTACCGACATGACGAAAGACGATATGATCGTAACGACAGATCTGAATTGCATCAGAACTGGCGGGATTCAAACAGAGCAGGGCACTTTCGACAACGTGAATTTGTAGAAGCTAGGTCTGCTAATCCCAATAACGACGCGCGCCAACAAAGAGACAGACAATGACTCGCGCCGCAGGCACCCGCGTGCGCCGGCTGGCTCAGAGAAAAATAACATAGACGCTAACCTTGAGAAAAATTCCAGTATTCTTTACCGACGTATACCACATGATAATTGCGTTGAAGTTGAAACTCTGCGTACTAGGAAGAGTAAAGGTTGACACCACATTTCACATGTAAAACCGTTTATTGAAAGATAATCTGCTTTTTAACTTAGTCTTTGTCATAAAATTTTTCGCTTCACATTACTAATTTGCTTTGTCAGACTTAGAATCTGTTAACATACAACAATGTTTGAAGTTAAATATCCAATCAAGAACCAAGAGAACTTATTTAAACAGAAATGACGAATGCATTGTTATAGTGAACGGACGTCACAGTGTTATTGTGTGTGTACATTCTTGCTTGTTTGTTGCACGATTACGTAACGACTATAAGGCTCACATACTTAGAACATTTACCAGTACTGCTAATGAGATTTTAATGCAACATTTTGGTTTATTTGAAAATACATCTTGAATTTAAAGTGCTTTCTGAGAGATACCAGATGACACAGAGGTTAGTTTATGTGACAGCTACACGATTTTTATCACGACGCTACTAATGAGTGACAATTTACAATGTTGCTTTTGCGGTGTATCTGTTTTATATCTGCACAGTTTTCTGAATTCTTCTGGAAAGAAAAACATGTTTTAGTAGTAACTTTTGTGGTATAGCAACAATGAGACAGCCTTTTTCGTGGCACAACAATACGTTACTGTACAGTACTTTCTTCATCACGCCAATAAGCATAATAACTACGATATCTATACGCAAAGCATTTCACTTTTGTTTATCATGAGGTAAGTACATTGATTTCTGCAGAACTTAGCTTTCGGAGGACGCTAACTACCACACTTCCACAGAGATTATGTTGCAACAAGACGCACAATTTAGCGCTACAGTACACGTATTTGAGTGATCAATTTTATACTTAAAACATTTATTTTTAAAGATTTTTGAATTACAAAGAAAGTTTTCCGTGATATATTTCATTCCATTGGTGTAATCTGTAACACCTGAGGGTATAATTACATTAATCCTCAGGGGGGTACACGCTTACTTTGTGTACCATGTGTGTGGCAACCACAAGGAACCCTAGCTGATATGGTATTTGCTTATACAACTTTACACATCGGTACCATATTTCTCTAACACAGAATTACACAGCTATCTGATCATTTAACTGATAGAGAAACTTTTTTTACTACATCAGTGACACATGTTTACGCAATTTCACAGTTGGGTAACTTCACACTTATGAAATTGTATTTTGTCTGTACTTTGTGAAATGCTCATATTTTTCGGAACCATTGTGATACTATGAGAGCTTTATATGATGTATTTGGTATGAGATCATGATTTTTAAAGTACGTTTGAGGCAGATGACACTTTTGACATGAGCAGAGAATTTTTTTAGGTTTTGAAATTATTGGAGGAAGCTACGACGATTTTGAGATTTGACTGAGGTGTTATGATGTTATTATTACGACGACGATGTGTACTGTGCTGTTGAGATATGTTTATGATCAATAAGATGATGCTACCGTATATGAGGAATAAGAAGTATGTTGGAAACCAAGAATCGTACTTTAAGAGTTATGAAATGTGCGTAAATGCGTGACTGTATCACAATGCTGACGAATATTTTATTTGGACACTTATATTTATAGGATTTTGTTTCTACAGATTTGCAACGCTAATTCTTGACCTGTGAAATATTTTTATGTGAGACTGTCACTGTAGCGAAAATTGCTGTCATAAATATTTCCGTAAGAAAGTTAAGTGACCACCTGCACGTGCGTCGTCGGCACACCACTGTGTCAGACACCTGGAGAACTAGCCATTAGGGTGTGCCTTTCTGGAAGCACAGGTAGAGAAAAAAAAAGGGGAGGCCATTATCCTCGGGTACTGTGGAGCTCGTAATTTATGATATTTACTGAAATGCCTAATGAAATGACGAGAAATATTTTTACATCTGCACACCTGATTACGACAAGCGTCTTTCTACGAGAGTTGAGAGCTACTGACTTACGATATGCCACATAGCTATTGAATGATGTTTTTATGCTTTGGTTTGCGTAATTGCTTATTTCATTTGACATCTGTTTTCCAGCTGTGTTACAGCATTAGTTTTATAAACTAAACTTAGATGCATTTGCTAATGTGAACGCTTTCTGTCAACAGATCTATTAAATGATAATTTTGTAATCCACATTCTTTAAAAAAAAGGAGCACTTGGAAAGGAAAGAACAATAAGAAGGGACTAGTAACAGTAACTGGACACATAATTTTCTTTTCAAGTACATGGTAATATTTTTTTTACAATAAGTTGTTGTGGTGCACCACTTTAATTACATAGACATTAAGATGTGAATATACATTTCCCTTACCTGCATTGTTGTTTTTACTGTAATATTTTTTCTGCTTGAGCTATGTCATGTTTAGATATAAGCTGCTGTTTGCCAGGCATAGTGCTACTGAACTTTAATTTGTGTTACTCTGCTAAGCCAGATTTATTTTGTTGTTGCTGCACATTGGCTCATATTAGTTGTAATGTTGCATTGCTTGGTAATTTAGATTTACTGTTGCTTGCTTTGCAATTTTCCAATTTTTTGGTCATTGCTGTTTGTGTTACTTATTTTGTGCTGCTGCATTGCCTCGTCCCTTAGTTTAGCATCTGAGCTCAGTAGATTTAAGTTAGCTTAAGAGGGGGTAGCCTCTAAGAGAATGAGTTGCGATGAATTGGAAGAAATGCATTGAGAAAACAGGTTTAGGTAGGATTTTCTTGGAAATAAATGTTGAGGTAAGAAATGTGTGAACATATAAATACAGAAAGCATGCTTAGATAGAATTTTTTTGGTGGAAACAAAGGATGAAATAAGAGGAAAGATATATGAAGTTTTGGGTTGGACTGCAGTACCACATGTTACACTGAAAACGAACCCTGTCCTTTCCTATTGGTGTTATCCCACTATGTGTTTGTGTACCCTTGTGTATTTGTTTTCTTCCTGTCTCTGTGTAGTTTCATAGAATTTTTCTTCTTTTAATATTAAGCTACATTCACTATGATGAGGAATACTGTTATCCTCGAATATAATTGGCATTAATAATGAGTTATTTACTTTGTAAAGATGTTTAGACATTATTTATTCTGTTGTGTGTTAATGCTCATGTGTGAAGTTGATGTTTCGAAAGTTATCCTGATCTTTTATGTATGTACTCATGTCATAATTCCACTGATGTATATGTTAGTTCGATTCTTTTGTAAAGCCTGTACTACAAATGTTATCTGTATTGTTATGTTCTTTAATGATGTATTTTGTACCTTTGTTATTGTATTCTTCTGTTATAAAATTGTAATTGTCACCAGTTCATGATATTATTAACTTGTACGTTACATTTCACTGCACACGTTTCTGTTGGTCATAGTATATGGACAATATGTGAGAAGTAGGGACTGTTAGTGTTTGCACGTGTGTTAATAATTCAGCAAGGGACTGGATAACAGCATTGTTGGTTCTAAGGACAATTCCAAAAACTTTGTGAGTGCACAAGTGGTGGTTATGGACTTGCTATATTATCCGCAAGACTCTTCAGTGGTGATTGTGCACCTGCACAGTCACAACAGATGGCTGTTGGCTATCTCTACAAGGACTACAGTGGGTCTACATCTTTGATGATCCATCAATACCATTATTTCTACAAGGACTGCAGTGGGTCTGCATCTATGATGACCCACCAATACCGTAATCTCTACCAGGACTACAGTGGGTCTGTTCTGTGATGACCTACCTACCAATATTCATCAAAACGTCGAATGACTCTGCTGTGGGTATGCTATGTTGTGGCCCATTACCTGTCAGCACTGTCTTTCCGTTGGAAGGACAACACTACTTCTTCAAGACTGCATGGAAATCCACTACTTCTGTGTGCATTTTCTTTTACTGCTCAGACTTTGAGAAAAACTCTGCATTTTTACTGTGATGAACAATGTGGACTGTCTTTATGGACTGTGAGAAAATTTTAGCTTTTGACCAACATCGTATCAATAAGTGTGTGCATTTGATTTCTTTGTTATTGTAATTATGAAAAATTTTTTTCAAATCTGTATTGGCCACTGCCCAATCCAATTTGTAAAAATTTTTGTGGGGAGCATGGGGGCTATGTAAGTAGGCTGTTTAGGTTTTTTTATTGGTAACGCCACCTCTGTATGAAAATCACTGGCTGTGCTGTGTCCAGTCTGTGGCTAGTTTGCATTGTTGTCTGCCATTGTAGTGTTGGGCAGCGGCAGCTGGATGTGAACAGCGTGTAGCGTTGCGCAGTTGGAGGTGAGCCGCCAGCAGTGGTGGATGTGGGGAGAGAGATGGCGGAGTTTTGTAATTTGTGATGAACTGCTATATATATTATGACTTTTGATGATATTAAGGTAAATACATTGTTTGTTCTCTATTAATATCTTTCATTTTGCTAACTATCCCTATCAGTAGTTAGTGCCTTCCATAGTTTGAATCTTTTATTTAGCTGGCAGTAGTGGCGCTCGCTGTATTGCAGTAGCTTGAGCAGCGAAGATTTTTGTGAGGTAAGTGATTTGTGAAAGGTATAGCTTAGTGTTAGTCAGGGCCATTCTTTTGTAGGGATTTTTGAAAGTCAGATTGCGTTGCGCTAAAAAAAAATATTGTGTGTCAGGTTAAGCACAGTCGTGTATAAACTGTTCAAAGGGGACGTTTCAACCTAACCTAACCTAACCTAACCTAACCCAACCTAACCCAACCTAACCCAACCTAACCTAACCCAACCTAACCCAACCTAACCTAACCTAACCTAACCTAACCCAACCTAACACAACCTAACCCAACCCAACCCAACCCAACCCAACCCAACCCAACCTAACCCAACCCAACCCAACCCAACCCAACCTAACCTAACCTAACCTAACCTAACCCAACCTAACCTAACCTAACCTAACCTAACCCAACCTAACCCAACCCAACCCAACCCAACCCAACCCAACCCAACCTAACCTAACCTAACCTAACCTAACCTAACCTAACCCAACCTAACCCAACCTAACCTAAACTAACCTAACCCAACCTAACCTAACCTAACCTAACCGAACCCAACCCAACCCAACCCAACCCAACCTAACCTAACCTAACCTAACCTAACCTAACCTAACCTAACCTAACCTAACCTAACCTAACCCAACCTAACCCAACCTAACCCAACCCAACCTAACCTAACCTAACCTAACCTAACCTAACCCAACCTAACCCAACCCAACCCAACCCAACCCAAGGTTAGGTTAGGTTAGGATAGGTTAGGTTAGGTTAGTTGCCGCTACAACTTTCCTAAATACAGCTTTATACTGTTTGACATAAATGACAAAATCTGGATTTCTGTTTGATTTTAACTCATTTTGGAGCTCTCTCTTTCTGGCACTAGAGATCTTTATTCCTGTTGTAATCCATTTGAGTTTACCATTAACCTTCTTTTGCTTATATCTACGAGGAAATGGTTCATTAAATACCTCTAAGAAACAATTTAAGAATTTGTCATAGTTAATCGAGCTTGAACTATTGTAGTCTACAGGCCAGCTTATTATACTTAATTTACTGCGGAATAAATCCATTTTACTTTTACTGAGATCCCTTTTTATACACACTTCTGGAGACTTTAGGTTATTTGCTTTTGGGAGCTCAATAAACAGATATGCCACAATGTGTAGATGGTGACAACCATGAAGTATTCTTTCTATATTTGTGTCGCCTTTGGCCCTCTCATCTATTATAGGGTGCCTAGAAAACTGTTTTCTTTGTTAGTTAGACAAAAATTAAAGCAAGTTAAAATTTATTTATTTTTTATAAAAAAACCAAAAAGACCATCGACTATAAGCATCAGGAAAGACATTAATTATGTGCAGACAAATGAAAAAAAAAGCAGCATTCATTTTTCTTTGTACATGATTTTGTTTCGCTCTCTCATATGTAGAAGGATGGTTAAGACGTACTGCTCAAAGTATGAAGTGTTATGAGTATTATGTATTATATGTGAGTCTAATAAGAGACTACTTAAAAACAGTATTAAGTATTATTATTGTAGTGAAGTGGAGCCAAGTAATGAGGATTTTCTTCATTTTTTGACATGCACTAGTGTCCTGCATCCACAATTGTAATGTAAGAGAGGAAGATGAATAGCCTAAATTCATACATGCAGAACATTTCTAATAATGCAACTGTACTATACTTTAAATAAATGTCTTTTCAATTTTTTCCCCAGCCAGTAATCAAACCAAGGTCCCTTAGGGAAGCAGTCTGTCATGCCAGAACCTGGGCTGGTAGGCAGTAGGTGCGAGGAGGTTGCGTGGTTGCCAATGTTAACATCTATCACCAAGTCCTGGGCCAGGGTGGCAGCAGGTGTGAAGAGGTGGTGCAGTGGCCAATGTCAGCGTCTATTGTGAGGACCTGGCAGGGTGGCAGCATTTGTGTGGGGCGGCACAGTGGCTGATTTGAGCATAAGTTGCCAGGGCATGGACCAGGTGGCATCAGGTGTGGGGAGGTGGACCAGTAGCCAATGTCAGCATCTATTGCAAGAACTTACGTTAGGGTGGCAGCCTTCATTAGCAGGTGGAGCATTGGCCAATGTGAGCGTCTATTGCTAGGACCTTGGCAGGGTTGCAGCAGTTGTGTGGAGGTGGCACGGGTGCCAATGTGAGTGTCTATTGCCAGGATATGGGCCAGGGTGGCAGCAGGAGCGACGAAGCATAGTGGAGGGCGTTGTGAGTGTCTATTGCCAGGGTCTGTGCCAGTGTGGTAGCAGGGACAATGCGGTTGATCAGTGGTAGATGTTAGTGTTTATTGCCAGGATTTGTGCCAGGGTGGCAGCAGGTGTGAAGAGGTTGCGTACTTGCTGATGTGTGTGTTTATCGCCAGGTCCTTGGCCAGGGCGGCAGCAGGTGTGAGGAAGTGATACGGTAGAAGAATTGAGCCCCTATTCAGAGGAGCTGGGCTAGGGCGGCTTCAGGTGTGGGGAGGTTGAGTGGTGGCCAATGTGAGCATCTATTACTAGGACCTGGGCCAGGGTAGCAGAATGTGTAAGGAGGTGGAGTAATGGCTGATGTGAGTGTCTATTGCCAGGCATAGGTAGGATTTTCTTGGAGGAGGAGGAGGAGATTAGTGTTTAACGTCCTGTCGACAATGAGGTCATTAGAGATGGAGCGCAAGCTCGGATGAGAGAAGGATGGGAAGGAAATCGGCCGTGCCCTTTCAAAGGAACCATCCCGGCATTTGCCTGAAGCGATTTAGGGAAATCACGGAAAACCTAAATCAGGATGGCCGGAGACGGGATTGAACCGTCGTCCTCCCGAATGCGAGTCCAGTGTGCTAACCACTGCGCCACCTCGCTCGGTGATTTTCTTGGAAATAAATGATGAGGTAAGATAATAGAATCTTAATTATGAGGTAACTAATATGTGAACATTAAAATACCGAAAGCGTGGTTTAATAGGACTTTTTGTGTGTGAACAAATGTTGAAATAAGATCTGTGGAATGTAGTTTTGGTTTGGACTGCAGTACCAAATGTTACACTGAAAACAAACCCTGACCTTTCCTCTTGTTTTATTCCGCTATGTGTTTTTGTACCCTTGTGTATTTGTGTTTTTCCTGTCTTTATGCGTTTAGTTAACAAGGTATTTGTTGATGAATTCTTCTAATGCTAAGCTACATTCACTATGATGAGGAATACTGTTATCCTCAAATATAATTTGCATTAATAATATGTTATTTACATTGACTAGATGGTTAGACACTGTTTTCCAAAGCTATTCTGATCTTTTATGTATTTACTTATGTCACCAGTTCATCAAATTAAGTAACTTGTAAGCATTCATTTCAGTGCATACATTTCTGTTGGTCATATTATATGCACATTATGTGAGAAGTTGGGACTGTTAGTGTTTGAATGTGTGTTAATAATTCAGCAAGGGACTCATTGCTGGTTCTACGGGCAATTCCAAAAACTTGGCAGCGGGGGTGAGGAGGTTGTACGGATGCCGATGTGAGTTTCTATTGCCATGACTTGGGCCAGTGTGGCAGCCGGTGTGTGGAGTTGGCACAGTAGCTGATATGAGCGCCTATTCCAAGGACCGGGGCCAGGGCGGCAGCAGGTATAGCGAGGTGGTGAGATGGCCAATGTCAGGATATATTGCCAGGACCTGTGCCAGGGTGGCAATAGGGGTGACAAGGGGGAGCAGTGGGTGATGTGAGTGTTTACTGGCAGGACCTGGGTCAGGTTGGCAGCAGGAGGGGCCTGGGTCAGGGTGGCAGTACGTGTGGGGAGGTGGAGTGGTGGTCAATGTGAGTGTCTATTATCAGGACCTGGGCCAGGGTAGCAGTAGGCGAGAGGAGGTGTAGTGGTTGCTGATGAGAGTGTCTATGGCCAGGACCTGGGCCAGGGTGGCAGCAGGAGCGAGAAAGTTGTGTGGTTGCCGATATGTGTGTCTATATCAAGGTCCTTGGCCAGGGTGGCAGCAGGCAGGAGGAGGTGTCGCAGTGGCTATGTAGCAGGCACAACGAGATGGAGTCATGACTGATGTGAGCATCTACTGCCAGTATTTGAACAGGGTGGCACGATGAGGTGGAGTGGTGACTGATATGAGCGTCTACAGCCAGGATCTGGGGGAGGGTGGCAGCAGGCTCAAGGAGGTAAATTGGAGGACGCTGTGAGCATCTATTGCCAGGACGTGTGCCAGTGTGGTAGCAGGGGCAACAAGGTGGAGCGGTGGCTGATGTGAGTGTCTATAGCCAGGACCAGGACAAGGGTGGCAGCAGGCGTGAGGAGGTGGCACGATAGATGATGTGAGCGCATATTCAGAGGATCTGTGCCTGGGTGGCAGTAGGTGTGGGGAGGTGGACTGTGTCCTATGGGAGCGTCTATTGCCAGGATCTGGGCCAGTGTAGCAGAATGCGAGAGGAGCTGGAGCAATGGCTGATTTGAGTGTGTATTCCAGGCTTAGATAGGATTTTCTTGGAAATAAATGATGAGGTACGATAATAAAAATTCAATTTTGAGGTAAGAAGTATGTGAACATATAAATACAGAAAGCATGCTTTAATAGGATTTTTTTGTGTGTGAACAAATTTTGGAATGTCATAATTCCTGTAACACTGATGTGTATGTTTATTTCTTGTAAGCATTCTTGTAAGCATTCATTTCAATGCACACATTTCTGTAGGTTATAGTATATGCAAAATATGTGAGATGTTGGGACTGTTAGTGTTTAAACGCATGTTAATAATTAAGCAAGGAACTGGTTAATAGCATTGCTGGCTCTAAGGACAATTCCAAAACCTTTGTGAGTGCATAAGTAGTGGTTTATGCACTTGCTATATTGTCCACAAGACTCTTTGATGGTGATTGTGCATCTGCACAGCCGCAACAAATGGCTGCTTGCCGTCTATACAAGAACCTGCACCTTTGATGGCCCACCAATACCATACTCTCTACTAGGACTACTGTGGGTCTGCTCTGTGATGAGTTACCCACCAATATTCTTAAAAAATCCGAATGACTCTGTTGTGGGTCTGCTCTGTTGTGGCCCATTACCTGTCTGCATGTCAAGAGTCAACACTGTCTTTCCGTTGGAAGGACAACACTACTTGTTCAAGACTGCATGGAAATGCACTACTTCCATTTGCGTTTTCTTTTACTGCTGAGACTTTGAGAAAAAAAAAGAAAGCTGTAATTACTATTGTGATGGATGTTCTGGACTGTCTTTATGAGAACAAATTTTGCTTTTGACCAACATTGCATCAATAAGTGTGTGCATTTTTATTTCCATTATAATTAACCGGGCTGTTATGCCGTGGTCGGTTGATGAATTTTGTCTCAATTCCCAACGTTTCGTTCCAGTCTGCGGGAGACATTTTCAAGGGGGTCTTCAGCTCGATGGAAGGTCCAACACACCCGCTGGCTCGCTACTGACTGCCTCTAAATTACGTGTCCGTGCGCTGCCGCGCTGTGGGGGGACGTCACGCGTTTTGACAACGTCATGCAATTGGCCGCTGTCCGCTGCCGTCGATCGCCGTTGCCATCACCCACTAGTGGACGGGTGGTACACATCTTCTTTAACACCGGCATCTATATACCGTTTAATTTCACGCCCTCCTCCTTTCGACTGAAATTATTAGGGTGTTTAGCGATTTCGATTGCCTCCCTGTAGAGCCATTCGTAATATCCGCTCGTGGCAGCTAGTACTTGCGTCTCCTCGAAACGAATATGGTGGTCCCCGTGCTGGAAAGCATGCTCTGCAACAGCTGATGGTTCCATTTCTCCTCTTCTACAATTGCCCCTGTGCTCTTCCAAACGTTTTGAAACAGTTCTTTTAGTGGTACCCACATAAACATCTCCACAGCTGTATGGGATCCTATACACTCCAGCTTTTGCCAATGGTTTGCGAGCGTCCTTGGCAGGCTTAATGTATTCCTGCATCTTCCTGGTGGGCTTGTATATTACGGTAATATTCCGCTTCGTCAAGATCCTCCCTATTCTTTCCGTTACATTTTTAACAAACGGCAGGAAAACGTTAGATTTTGCAGTAGCCTGTACATCACTATGATTTCTGCGTGGCTGTCTCAACGCACGTTTTATCCGTTCTTCATTAATGAATTGTGGAGATGTTCCATCTCCGCAACGAATAACTCGGGTTCACAAATATTTCTAGCTCTGTCCGCTAACGTCTTGATAACACCCCACTTCTGTTGTGGTGGTGGTTCGAATCCCGGTGCAAATAACGGTCCGTGTGCGTGGGTTTGCGGTATACTGAGTGGCCCAAACTACCATTTTCCTTTCTAAAAACCAGCATATCGAGGAAATGTAATTTGCCGTCTACCTCCTCCTCCATTGTAAACGGAATTATCGAGTTTATACTATTCAGATGTTCTTGGAACCAGCTTAGTTCCTCCTTGCCATATCTCCACAGCACAAACGTGTCATCCACGTATCGGAACCATTTGGTTTTTTACTGGCAGTACCTAAGGAATGTTCTTCGAATTTATCCATAAAGAAGTTTGCAGTTGCGGGACTTAGGGGGCTTCCCATAGCCACGCCATCCGTTTGCTCATAAAACTGCTCATAAAACTGCATAAGGACCCCACTAACAACGTTCTTAGAAATGTGTCACGGTTAATAGAAAAAGTCCTCCATTGAGGAGAGTGTATAGAAAAGTCTCTGCAATTCGTTTGCGCTACCACCGAGGCTTTATGGATTGCCCAAAATTCATAAAGAAAATGTACCGCTAAGACCGATACCAAGTGCCATTGGTTCGCCCACCCACTCGTTAGCCAAGTTTTGACTACGCTGTTAAAACCACATGTGGGCCGTTCAGGCTCTTATATAAAGAATTCGACACATTTCATCAGCAGATTGAATGGCATAGTGGTCCAGCCAGAGGACATATTGGTCACCTTCGATGTGGTATCACTGTTTACCAAGGTTCCACTTAATGATGTATTGGAACAGCTGGATCGAATTTTTTCTGCCGATATTTCAGAACTGTTTAAGTGTTGTTTGACGACCACACAGAAGAAGACGTGGAGCGCTGGCTGATGTGAGTGTCTATTGGCAGGACTCGGGGCCTGGGTGGCAGCAGGAACAACTAGATGGAGCGATGTGAGTATTTATTGCCAGGACCTGGGCCAGGGGGGCAGCAGGTGTGCGGAGGTGTAGCAGTGGCCAATGTGAGCATCTATTGCGAGGACCTGGGCAGGGTGGCAGCAGTTGTGTAGAGGTGGCACGGTGGCCAATGTGAGCGTCTATTGCCAAGGCTAAGGGGCAGGTTGGCAGTAGGCATGACAAGAGTGGTGGCTAATGTGAGTGTCTACATGCAGGATCAGGGTGGGGGTGGCAGCAGGTAGATTGGAGGCTGATGTGAGCATCTGTTGCCAAGACCTGGGCCAGTGTGGCCGCAGGGGCAGCGAGGAGGAGCGGTGGTTGATGTCAGTGTTTATTGCTGGGGCCTGGGCCAGGGTGTCAGCAGGTGCGAGTAGGTTGCGTGGTTGCCAATGTTAGTGTCAATCGCCAGGTCCTTGGCCAGTGTGGCAGCAGGAGTAAATAGGTAGCACGGTTGCTGCTGTGCGCATTTATTGCCAGGACCTGGGCCAGGGAGGCAGCAGGTGAGAGGAGGTGGAGCGTTCGCCGATGTGAACATCTACTGCCGGGACCAGGGCCACATTAGAAGCAGGCACGAAGAGCTGGAATGGAGGTCAATTTGAACGTCTATTACCAAGATATGGGCCAAGGCGGTAACAGGTTAGAGGAGGTGGAGCGGTGGTTGAAGTGAGTTTCTATATCCAGGACCAGGGCAGGGCTACAGCATGTGTGAGGAGGTGGCGCTGTGTCCGATGTGATTGTCTCTTGCCATTACCTGCCAGGGTGGCAGCAGTCATGATTAGGTGTAGTGGTCGCTTCTGTGAGCGTCTATCGCCAGTTCCTGGGCCTTCTGCCACCCTGTACCATGTCAGAGCAATAAACACTCTCATCAGCCATCGCGCCACCTCCTCCCACCTGCTGCCACCCTGGCCCAGGACCGGGCGATAGACACACACATCGGCAACCAGTCAACCTCCTCATGACTGCTGCAACCCTGGCCCAGGTCCTGCCAATAAATGCTAAAATCAGTCAACAAGCCACCTCTTCATGCCTGCTGCCACCCTGGGCCAAGACCTGGCGATAGTCTCTCACATTTGCCTCCACTCTACCTCCTTGTGCCTGCTGCCACCCTTGCCCAGATCCTGGCTGTAGACACTCACATCTGTGACTGCTCCACCTCGTTGTGCCTGCTGCCAACCTGGCAGGGGCGATGTGGTGAATCTGTGACCAATGTGAGTGTTTATTGCCATGACCTGGGCCAGGTTAGCAGCAGGTGTGGGGAGGTTGGGTGATGGAAGATGTGAGTGACCATTGCCCGGGCCTGAGCCAGGGTTTCAGCAGGTGTGGGTAGTTGGACTGGTGGCCAATGTGAGTGTCAATGGCCAGGACCTGGGCCAGGTTAGCAGCAGGTGTGAGGAGGTGTAGTGGAGGCTGAAGTGAGTTTCTGTAACCAGGCCCTGGGCCAGGGTGGCAGTGGGCACAAGGAGGTTGGTGGAAGCCAGGTTTTGTTTCTATCGGCAGGTCCACAGCCAGGGTGTCAGCAGGCAGGAGGAGTTGCCGCAGTTGTCGATAATAGTGTTTATTGCCAGGACCTGGGCATGGGTGGAAGCAGGAGTTGGGAGATGGCGTGGTAGCAGATGAGAGCATCAATTGCCAGAGCATGGGCCAGGGTGGCAGCAGGTGTGGGGATGTGGAGTGGTGGCCAAAGTCAGTGTCTGTTGCCAGGACCTGGGGCACCTTAGCAGGTAGCGCAAGGTGGTGTAGCTGTAGCTGATGTGTCTATTGACAGGATCTGGGCCTGGGTGGCAGCAGGTGTGAACAGGTGGCGCGGTGACAAATGTGAGCATCTATTGCCATGACCTGGGTTAAGGTGGCGGGTGACACAAGCAGGTGGAGCAGTGGCCTTTACGATGATCTATTGAGAGGACCTGGACAGGTTGCCAACAGTTGGGTGGAGGTGGCACAGTGGCCGATGTGAGCATCTGTTGCCAGACTTGGTGCTAGGCTGGCAGCAGGTACAACGAGGTGAAGCGGTGGCTGATGTGAGCGTCTACAGCAGCAGGCGTGAGGAAGTTGCGTAGTTGCCGATTTTAGCGTCTATCGCTAGGTCCTAGGCCAGGGTGGCAGCAGGCGTGATGAGGTGGCACTGTGGCTGATGTGAGCATTTATTGCCAAGATCTGGGCCAGGGCAGCAGCAGACATGAGGAGGTTGCGTGTTGGCTGATGTGTGTGTCTATCGTCAGGTCCTTGGCCAGAGTGGCAGATATCAGGAGGAGGTGGCGCGGTGGCCGATGTGATTGTTTACTGCCAGGACCAGGGCCTGAGTGGAAGCAGCTGTGTGGAGGTGGTGTGGTGGCAGATGTGAGTGGCAATTGCCAGGGCCTGGGCCAAGGTGGCAGCATGGGTGAGGAGGTGGCACAGTATTTGATTTGATTGTCTATTGCCAGAACCTCTGCCAGGGTGGCAGCAGGCTCGAAGAGGTGGAGCAGTGGCTGATGTGAGCATCTATTTTCAGGACTTGGGCAACGGTGGAAGCAGGCATGAAGAGTTGGCGTGGAGGCCAATTTGAGCATCTATTGCCAATACATGGGCCAGGGCAGTAGCAGGTGAGAGGAGGTAGAGCTGTGGCTGATATAAGTGTCTACTGCCAAGACCAGAAGGTGGTGCTGTGTCCGATGTGAACATCTCTTGCCACTACCTGGGCCAGGGTGGCAGCAGTCATGATTAGGTGTAGTGGTGGCTGCTGTGAGCGTCTATCGCTAGGTCCTGGGCTCCTGCCACCCTGTACAAGGGCCAGGCAATAACCACTCTCCTCGGCCACCGCGCCACTTCCTCCCACCAGCTGCCACCCTGGCCTAGGACTGGCCAATAGACACACACATCAGCAACCAGTCAACCTCCTCGCAACTGCTACAACCCTGGCCCAGGTCCTGTCAATAAGTGCTAACATAGCCCACTGAGCCACCTTTTCATGCCTCCTGCTACCCTGACCCTGGACCTGGCGATAGTCGCTCACATTGGCCTCCACTGTACCTCTTCGAGCTTGCTGCCACCCTTGCCTTATCCTGGCTGTAGACGCTCGCATCAGCCACTGCTCCACCTCGTCGTGCCTGCTGCCAACCTGGCATGTCGACACAGTGGATCGGTGGCCAATGCGAGTGTTAATTGCCAGGACCTGGGTCAGGGTGCCAGCAGGTGTGGGGAGGTTCCATGTTGGAAGATGTGAGCGACCATTTCCAGGGCCTGGGCCAGGGTTTCAGCATTTGTAGGTTGGTGGAGCGGTGGTCAACGTGAGTGTCTATTGCCAGGACCTGGTCCATGGTGGCAGCAAGCATGAGAAGGTTGTGTGGATACCAAAGTGTGTTTCTATCGCCAGGTCCATGGCCAAGGTGGCAGCAGGCAGAGGAGGTGGCCTGGTGACCGATGTGTGCGTCTATTGTCAGGACCTGGTCCAGGGTGCCAGAAGGAGTGAGGAGGCGTAGCATGGCTGATGTACCTGTCTATTGCTAGGACCAGGGCCTGCATGGAAGAGATGGTGCGGTGACCGGTGATAGTGGCTATTGCCAGGCCTTAGGGGCAGGTTGGAAGCAGGCACAACGATGTGGAACAGTAGCTGATGTCACTGTTTATTACCAGGACGTGGGCCAGGAAAGCATCAGGAGCTAGGAGGTGGAACAGTGGCCAATGTGAGCGTGTACCACCAGGACATGGTGGAGGGTAGCAACAGGTGCGAGCAGGTGGAGCAGTGGCCAATGTTAGCGTCTATTGCGAGGACCTGGGTACAGTTGCAGCAGATGTGTGGTGGTGGCACAGTGGCCGATGTGAGCATCTATTGCTAGGACTGGGGGCTAGGATGGTAGCAGGCACACCGAGATGGCATGGTGACTGATGTGAGAGTCTACTGCCAGGATCTGGTCCCGGGTGGCAGCAGGCATGAGGTGGTAGAGTGGAGGCCGATGTGAGTGTCAGTTGCCAGGAATTGGGCCAGTGTGGCAGCAGGGGCGACGCAGTGGAACGGTGGCTGATGAGAGCGACTATTGTGAGGACGTGGGCAGATTGGCAGCAGTTGTGTAGAGTTGGCACGGTGGCTGATGCGACGGTCTATTGCCAAGACCTGGGTCAGGATGGCATAAGGCGCTAGGAGGTGGCGCTGTTACTGATGTGAGGGTCTACTCCGAGGGCCTGGGCCAGGCTGGCAGCAGGCGGGAGGAGGTAAATCGGTGGCTGATTTGAGCCTCTACTGCCAGCACCAAGTCCAGGGCGGCAGAAGGTGCGAGGAGGTGGCACAGTGTTTGATATGATCGTCTATTGTCAGGATCTGGGCCAGTGTGGAAGCGGCACGAGGAGTTGGAGTGGAGGCCAACTGAGCATCTGTTGCCGGGACATGGGCCAGGGCAGCAGCAGGTGTGAGGAGGTGGCACTGTGTCTGATGTGAACGTCTCTTGGCATTACTGGGTCCAGCAGTCATGAAAAGGTGGAGTGGTGTCTAATGTGAACGTCTACTGCCAGGGCCTGTGCCAGGGCGGTATCAAGCGTGCATAGGTGGTGCGGTGGCCGATGTGAGCATCTATTGCCAGGACTCCAGGCCAGGGTAGCAGCAGGCACGAGGAGGTGTAACTTTGTCTGATGTGAGTGTCTATTGCCTGGACATGTGCCAGGGTATTTGCCAGAGCAAGAAGGTGGCACAATGTCCGATGTGAGACCAGGGTGGCAGCCAGTGTGTGGAGGTGGTGCGGTAGTTGATGTGAGCGCTTATTCCGAAAACCTGGGCCAGAGTGGCAGCAGGTAGGATGCGGTGGAGTGGTGGCTGATGTGATTGAATATTGCCAGGACCAGGGCCAGGGTGGCAGCAGGCGTGATGTGTTTGCGTGTTTGCCAATGTGAGCATCTATCACGAGGTCCTGGGCCAGGGTTGCAGAAGGTGTGAGGAGTCGCAGTGGCCGATGTATCTGGGTTAAGGTGGCAACCGGCATGAGCAGGTGGAGCAGCGTCCGATGTGATCATGTATTGCGAGAAACTGGACTGGGTGGCTGCAGTTGTGAGTAGGTGACCAATGTGAGCGTCTATTGCAGGACACGGGGCCACGTTGGCAACAGGCACAACGAGGTGAGGCAGTGGCCGAAGTGAGTTTTTATTGCCAGGACCTGGGCCAGGGTGGCAGCAGGCAGGAGGAGGTGGCACAGTGGCCAATGTGAGCGTTTGTTGCCAGTCCCTGGCCTATGTGGAAGCAGGTGTGGGTTTGTTGGCATAGTGGCAGTTGTGTGCGTCCATTGTCAGTGCCTGGGCTTGGATCGCAGCAGGTGTGGGGATGTGGAGCATTGGCCAATGTGAGCGTCTATTCCCATGACCTGGGCCAGGATAGCAGAAGGCGTGAGGTGGTGGAGTGGTGGTGATGTGAGTGTCTATTGCCAGGAGCTGGGCCGGGGTGACAGCAGTAGTGAGGAGGTGGGGTGGTGGCTGATGTGACTGTCTATTGCCAGGACCTTAGCCAGGATGGCATCAGGTGCTAGGAGGTGGTGCTGTTGCCAATGTGAACTTCTACCGCCATGAGCTGGGCCAGGGCAGTAGCATGTGGTAGCAGGTGCCCAGTGGCCGATGTGCGTGTCTATTGCCAGGACCTGGTCCGGGGCAGCACCAGGTGCTTGGAGGAGTAGTGTGGCTGATGTGTCTATTGCCAGACCTAGGCCTGCGTGGAAGGTGTGGGGAGGTGGCGCTGAGTCCGATGTGAATGTCTGCATGTACATCTACATACATACTCCGTTTTCCACCATACGGTGCCTGGCGGAGGGTACCACATACCACAACGTGCATCTTCTCTCCCTGTTCCACTCCCAAAGAGAACGAGGGAAAAATGACTGCCTATATGCCTCTGTACGTGCCCTAATTGCACTACAGTCAGCCTCAAATGCTGGTTCTCTAAATTACCTCAGCAGCGATTCACAAAAAGAAGGCCTCCTTTCCTCTAGAGACTCCCACCCGATTTCCTGAAGCATTTCCATAACACTCGCATGATGATCAAACCTACCTGTAACAAATCTAGCAACCCGCCTCTGAATTGCTTCTGTGTCTTCCCTCAATCCAACCTGATTGGGATCCTAAACGCTCGAGCAGTACTCAAGAATAGGTCGTATTAGTGTTTTATAAGCGGTCTCCTTTACAGATGAACCACATCTTCCCTAAATTCTTCCAATGAACTGAAGACCACTATACGCCTTCCCCACAACTACCGTTACATGGTTGACCCACTTCGTATCACTCTGCAATGCTACACTCAAAAATTTAATCGACGTGACTGTGACAAGCGCTACAGTACTAATGGAGTATTCAAACATTACAGGATTATTTTTCCTATTCATCTGCATTAATTTACATTTATCTATATTACATTTATCTATATTTAGAGTTAGCTGCCATTCTCTATACCAATCACAAATCCTGACCAAGTCATCTTGTATCCTCCTACAGTCACTCAACGACGACACCTTCCCGTACACCACAGCATCATCAGCAAACCGCCGCACATTGCTATCCACCCTATCCAAAAGATCAATTATGTAGATAGAAAACAATAGCGGACCTACCACACTTCCCTGGGGCACTCCAGATGATACCCTCACCTCCGATGAACACTCACTATCGGGGACAACGTACTGGGTTCTATTACTTGAGAAGTCTTCGAGCCACTCTCATATTTGGGAACCAATCCCATATGCTCGTACCTTAGTTAGGAGTCTGCAGTGGGGCACCGAGCCAAACGCTTTCCAGAAGTCAAGGAATATGCATCCGTCTGATACCCTTCATCCATGGTTCGCAAGATATCATGTGAAAAAAGGGTGAGTTGAGTTTCGTAGGGGCGATGCTTTTTAAAGCCTTGCTGATGCATGGACAGCAACTTCTCTGTCTCAAGGAATTTCATTATACTCGTACTGAGAATATGTTCGAGAATCCTGCAACAAACCGATGTTAAGGATATTGGTCTGTAAATTTGAGGTTCTGTCCTTCTACCCTTCTTATATAAAGGCGTCATCTGTGCTTTTTTCCAGTCGCTCGGGACTTTATGTTGAGCAAGAGGTTCGCGATATATGGAAGCTAAGTAAGGAGCCAATGCAGTAGAGTACTCTCTGATGAACCGAATTGGAGGCCCATCAGGACCTGGCGATTTATTTATTTACAACCCACTCAGCTGCTTCACAACCCCAGGGATGTCTATCACTATGTCCTCCTAATAGGAATCTGTACGAGACTCAAACGGCGGTATGTTTGTACGATCCTCCTGCGTGAAGATTTCTCAAATGCTAAAATTAAAATTGCGGCTTTCGTTTTTCTGTCTTCCATTGCCAGGCCAGACTGATCAGTGGGTGACATGGAAGCCTTCGACCCGCTCACCAATTTTACGTAAGACCAGAATTTCCTTGGGTTTTCAGCAAGATATTTTGCTAAGGTATGACGGTGGTAGTGGTTGTATGCTTCGCGCATCGCTCTTTTTACAGAAGCACGAATCTCTACTAACTTTTGCCTGTCTTCGTTCTCCCGCTCTTTCTTGTACCGCGAGTGCAACAGTCTTTGCTTCCTGAGCATTCTCCGAATTGCGCTGTTAAACCACGGTGGGTCCGTAACCCACTTTTTCGGCACATACTTGTCCAATGCGTGATTTACAATGTGTTTAAAATTTGCCCATAATTGTTCCACGAACATCGTACCGGAAGTAAATGAAGTCGATTCATTTACTAAGTGGGATGCTAACAACTGCTTATCTGCTCTTTCTAGTAAGAATACTCTCCTAGCCTTCTTGACCGACTTTTTAACTTTCGTAACCATAGTCGTAATGACAACATCATGATCACTAATCCCTGTCTCAACACTGACACCGTCGATGAAGTCTGGTCTGTTCGTGGCTACCAGATCTAAAATATTTCCATTACGCGTTGACTGTCGATTTAGCTGCTCAAGACAGTTTTCGGATAATGTGTTCAAAAGTAATTCACACGACGGCTTATCTGTACCACCTGTAATGAATCCATAGACATCACAGTCTATACTAGGTAGGTTGAAGTCGGCTCCGACTAATATAGCATGATACAGGTACTTCTGCGATACAGAGCGTAGACTCCCTTTGAATGATTCTAGAACTGTCACGGTGGAACCTGGTGGCCAGTAATAACACCCAACAATTAACTTTATTTCTCCTAGCGACCTAGCCCTATTAAACGTTTCCAGATAACTTCACAATCACACACTACTTCGAGCTCAGTAGACACAATATTTTTGTCAACTACAATGAAGACACCTACAGTGTCTAATCTGTCTTTCCGATATACGTTCCAACCCTCACTAAATGTTTCAGAACTTCCTACCTCAGGGTTCAGCTAGGTCTCAGTCCCACGAATAATTTGCGCGCCACACACTTCCTGGAGGGCAGTAAATTCATTAACTTTATTCCGAACACTCTGAAAATTTACTGCTAATATCTTGATAGCTGAAGTGTCTTTACTCTGAGCGCATCCTGATTTCCCGGTCTGCACATCGACTGGTGAGTGCACATCAGGACACCTCGCACCACTGCCTAGCCTAAAAAAAACCCATGTGCACGCCACAAGTACTTTGCTACCCGAGCAACCGCTTCCTTTGTGTAGTGCACCCCTCATCTATCTAGGGGCGTCCTACAATTTCCCACCCAATAGCGCAAGTCTAGAAATCTGCAGCCAAGACTGTCACAGAGTCGACGAAGCCTCTGGTTGAGACCCTCCACTCGGCTCCAAACCAAAGCAAATAGCTCTGCTTGCACCCCACGTGCGAGGTCAGCAGTCTTCAGCAAATCCGCCAGCCGCCTGTACGAACTGAGGATCACCTCAGAACCCAAGCGACAAGCATCATTGGTGCCGACGTGAGCAACTACTTGCAGACGACTGCACCCCGTATGCTTGATAGCCGCAGGCAAGGCCACCTCCACGTTTTGGATAGGCCCCCCCAGCAGACAAACCGAATGCACGTTCGAATTCTTTCCAGCCCTGTAGGCTATTTCCCTAAGAGACTCCATCACCCGCCTAATGTTGGACATCCCAATAACCAGCAAGCCTTTGCCACCGTGTGCCTGCTCGGGCCCTGCTGAAGGAGCAGCCACCTGCCCATAGACAGGATGAACGGGCGAGGCTAGCCGGTCAGCCTCCACATTAACTCTCAGCCTCGAGCGACGCGAACGCGTTGCAGTCCGCCACTCACCCTGAGGTGAAGGTGGCACCAACAAGCTGGGTACACTAGAAGGTGCCTTGGCGGCTGAGTCAGCGGCCACAGCAAGCGACACCTGGGGTGTCTCAAGCGACGTGCCAGACCCTCTGTCGTCGCTGCACCTCGAGGCAGCAGCCTGAAGGCGGCTGACTGTGGCCAACAGCATGCTCAGCCGCTCGCGAACGCGGCCAGTTCCTCCTGCGCCCACACACAGCATGCACACACCCTATCCGTCCTACTGCTAATATCTGGACGTATAAAGTTGCGACAAATGAAACAGCAATATGCGACTGCACAGTTGCGTCACCAGCGCCAGATTGAGCTGCGATATATGAACAATTACTTACGAACTAAACAATCAAATTACCACGACTACGCCACTATACAGATATTACAATGCGATCCTACCCCTGACTTAGTACAAATGACAACGGCCTACACGATGTTACACTCTACCATTATTAAAATTTCATACTACCCCCTCTCTAAGTCGAAAATACGCAAAGATCCGAAAAATTTCACCACACAAACACACAAAGTAATTTGAATTAAATCTGCGGAACTAATACGAAAAACTGAATAAACTACTAGTTTCTGCTACTGCTGCTCACACAAGTCACTCTGCAAGCACAAATGAACTGCACAGGCCTCTGCCTGCTGTCTGCTGCTAACTGACTCTACAAAATAAACTGAAAGCACTGGCTGTCCAAAACAAACAAGTGACTAACGACTCCGCGAATTAATACTTTACAGCTATCAATAAGCAATATAACGCCTCTCAAATACGAGAATAGGCAAGGATTTTATGTGATTAAATATGCAAGTGCACAAACACTCGGAAAGAGACTAAGAATCAAACTACAAAAGAAATATGAAAGCTAAATATGCGACTTGCTACTGCACTGCTGCTGCACTACCGCTGCACTGATACTTCACCAACGACTGCTCAAGGCTCACTTTTGCCATTACCTGGGACAGGGTCACAGCAATCATGATTAGGTTGAGTGGTGGCTGATGTGAGCGTCTATTGCCAAGATCTGTGAAAGGGTGGCAACAGGCGCAAGGTGGTCGTGGAAGGCAGCAGGTGTGGGGCGGTGGTGAGGTGGCAGATGTGGTGCATCTATTGCCAGGACCTGGTCCAGGGTAGAAATTGATGCGGTAGAGCAGTGGCTGATGTCAGTGTCTGTTTCGAGGACCTGGGCAGGGTGGCAGCACGTTTGTGGAGGTGGCACAGTGGCCGATGTGAGCGTCAATTGCCAGGACCTGGAACAGGGCGATAGTAAGCTCCAATAGGTGGCGCGGTCGACGTTGTGGGCGTCTGTTGCGAGGACCTGGGCAGGGTCGTAGCAGATTTGTGTAGGTGGTACTGTGGCCGATGTGAGCGTCAATTGCCTGGGCCTGGGCCAGGGTGGCAGCAGGTGTGGTGAGGTGGAGCAGTGGCGAATGTCAGCGACTATTGCCAGGATCTGGGCCAGAGTAGCAGAAGGAGTGAGGAGGTGGCACGGTGGCCTTTGTGAGCGTCTATTCCAAGGACCTGGGCCAGTGTGGCAGAAGGGGCGACGTGCTGCAGCGGTGGCTGATGTGAGTGCTTATTGCAAAGACCTGGGCCAGGGCAGCAGCAGGTGTGCTACCCTGGACCAGGCAGATTAAGCTCTACAAATAAAGATTTGACCTTTTATTAGAAAACATTCAATGGCAACATGATAAAATTTATCCCTTCAAGATGGAGCTTCACCATTAACTATCGTTCTTCCATGATCATACTATGGTCGTATTATTATTAATTACAGTAATTTTAGGTTATGCCCTAAGTTATATATTATTTGTTGCCTATACAAACCGAAACATACTTCATGGACATTTAATTGAAACAATCTGAACAACATTACCAGCAATTACCCTAACTTTTATTGCTCTGTCATCACTACGACTACTATACTTACTTGCTGATTCAGTAGATGCAATAATCACAATGAAAACAAATGGGCGACAATGGTACTGAAGATATGAATATTCAGACTTCATAGACGTAGAATTCGACACCTACATAACACCAGAACAAGATTTAGAAAACGACAGATTTCGACTTCTAGACGTAGGTAACCAAAGAATTCTCCCAATAAATACAGAAGTACGAGTATTAACAAGAGCATCAGATGTTCCTCACTCATGAGCAGTACCTGCTCTAGGAGTTAAAATTGATGCAACACCAGGTCGACTAAATCAAGGAACATTTACATTAAACCGGCCTGGACTATTCTTCTGCCAATGTTCAGAAATTTGTGGAGCAAACCACAGATTTATACCAATTGTAATTGAATGAACTTCAGTAAATTTATTTACCAGTGATTATCTAAGATAATCTATGGAGTTAGTTAAAATTTATAACATTAGAGTATCAATCTAAAATAACTAAACAATTAGTACACCTTGAAACATCAGATGACTGAAAGTAAGTAATGGTCTCTTAAACAAACAATAGTAAATTAACGACTACTTCTGATGGGGAAATTAAGTCTAAATCCCTCAAATATCTCTTCTCATATGATACTCCCTATTCATTATATTTTCAGCTACTTTAATCCTATTCAATCAAATAAACTTTTTCTCATTCAAACCTAACCTAATTAAAAGAGCAGAAAAAAAACAATTGAGATAAAAAATTTAAATTGAAAATGATACATTTATTCTCAACATTTGATCCATCAACTGTCATTTTCAACTTGTCATTAAATTGAACTAGAACATTCTTAGGACTATTATTAATCCCATCAATGTTTTGACTTACACCATCACGAATTGATATTGGCTGAAATAAACTAAACTTAACTTTACATAACGAATTTAAAACACTGCTAGGGCCAAAATCATTTAATGGAACAACATTCATATTTATCTCAATTTTTATTTATTATAATACTATTTAATAATTATATTCCCTTATACTTTAACTAGAACAAGACATTTAGCATTAACATTATCAATTGCTCTACCTATATGACTAAGATTCATATTATTTGGATGAATTAATCATACTCATCATATATTTACACACCTTGTTCCACAAGGAACGCCACCTGCATGAATATCATTCATAGTACTAATTGAAACAATTAGAAATGTCATTTGACCAGGTACACTAGCAGTATGACTAGCAGCAAACATAATTGCAAGACACTTACTATTAACCTTATTAGGAAACACAGGACCATCTATAGCAATAAACTTAATTTCACTACTAATTATTGGACAAATACTTTTATCAATCCTAGAATCAGCAGTGGCCATAATTCAAGCTTACGTTTTTCCAATTTTAAGAACTCCACTAACAGGAGCAATTGGAGCAATAGTCCTCGTACCACGATTAGCAAAATGATTCCACCTATTTAACATTAACTTATTCATAATTGGATTCGAAATTACCTTATTAACTATAATTCAATGATGACAAGATGTAGTATTGGAAGGAACCTATCAAGGATTACATACAGGATTTGTATCAATTGGATGACGATGAGGAATAATCCTATTTATTGCATCAGAAGTATTATTCTTTGTATCATTCTTCTGAGCCTTCTTTAGAAGAAGACTAACACCAACAATTGAGCTAGGAATATTATGATCTCCAATAGGAATTCAACCTTTTAATCCTATACAAATTCCATTACTTAATACAGCTATTCTTTTAGCCTCAGGAGTAACCGTAACATGAGCACATTGTAGTTTAATAGAATCTAACCACACTCAAGCATTACAAGGATTATTTTTTACAGTATTATTAGGACTATATTTCACAATACTTCAAGTATACGAATATTGAGAAGCACCTTTCACTATTGCAGACACAGTATATGGATCAACATTCTTTGTTGCAACAGGGCTCCATGGTCTCCACATAATTATTCGAACAATTTTCTTAACAATGTCTACTTTGACACTCAATAAATCATTTCTCACCAAGACACCACTTTGGATTGGAAGCAGCAGCATGATATAGACACTTTGTAGACATAGTATCATTATTCTTATACATTTCTATTTATTGATGAGGTAGATAATTGTTTTTCTAGTATAAATAGTACATTTGACTTTCAATCAGAAAGCTTGATATAAATCAAGAAAAACAATCTTAGTCCTATCTACAAGAGTTTTTATTAGATTTATTATTCAAATAATTGTTATAATCCTTGCAACAAAATTATCAAAAAAATTAATCAATGATTGAGAAAAAAGATCACCATTCGAGTGTGGGTTTGATCCATAAAGATCAGCACGAATACCATTCTCCCTCTGATTCTTCCTAATTGCAGTAATTTTTCTAATCTGTGATGTAGAAATTGCAATAATTCTTCCAATTGTAATTATTTTCAGAACTTCAGACATTATAATCTGAACCGTATCAACAATATTTTTTATTCTATTCCTATTAGGCGGACTATACCATGAATGAAATCAAGGAGCCTTACAATGAGCAGAATAAAGGGTTGGAGTTAACTATAACATTTGGGTTGCATTCAAAAAGTATTGATATAATCAACCAACCTTAAATAGAATAAGAAGCGAAATATGGCAGTCAGTTTCGACCTGAAAGATTGGTAAAAAACATACACTTATTCTTATTAATTGAAGCCAAAAAGAGTCGTATTACTGATAATAATATAATTGAACTATAAAGTTCCAATTAAGGAAATGTAAAGCCACTATGAAAGCTGCTAACTTTTTATATTAGCCGTTAAAATCCGTTAACATTTCTAAAGTTTATATAGTTTAAATAAAACATTACATTTTCACTGTAAAAATAATATATCTATATTTATAAATACCTAAAAGTAAAAATATTACCTTAACATATTCAGTGTCATGCTCTAATTATAAGCTGTTTAAGTATATGAAAAATAACGTTACTAAAATAAACATTCAAAAAATAAAAGTTAAAAGATAAATCTTGAAGTTAGAATCATATCAACCTTGGATATAACCAATTAAATAAATAATCTATATAAACCTTGGCCACCAAATAACTCACCTCAACCATTATCAAATGATATTGATGAATAATAACCCAACTTTATAGGAACATATCTAACAACTCTGTTGAAAGAAAAGGTATAAACCACATAGAACCAGCAAATCTACCAAAAGAAAGCATACTTAAAGAAAACAAATTATGAGAAAAATCAAACTTAGAAATAGGATAACCCAGGTAAGCACATAAAACAACTGTAATAGGCAAAAACTTTAAATTATAAGGTAAAGCAATCATATGAGGAATAGGACAAATTAATCAAGATAAAAGACTGCCACCAAAACCAATCATAACAAATGAAATATAATAACCCTTATCATCAAAAGAAAATCTAGAATAAAAATTATAAAAAATAAAGAAAAAATGAAACAATTAATTCATCTTAAACAAACCATTTCAAGATTCAAGTCCTTTGAATAAAACCCTGCCGAAAAAGGAATGCCACACAAAGATAAACTAGAAACATTAAAACAAACAGAAGTTCAAAGTCTAAAATTAAAATAACATTTGAGCCCATAAAACAAATATCCTGAGAATCCTTTAAATTATGAATTATTGAATCTGCACACATAAATAATAATGCCTTAACTAAAGCATGAGCCAATAAATGAAAAAATGCAAGCTTTGGATAACCTATAGCCAAAATTCTTATTATTAAACCAAGTTGTCTTAAAGTAGAAAGAGCAACAATCTTCTTTAAGTCAAATTCAAAATTAGCACCCAATGCAGCCACAAATATAGTTATACAACCAATTAAAAGTAAAAATCAGCCACAATTATGAATATGTAATACAGGTCTAAAACGAATCAATAAGTAAACTCTAGCAGTAACAAGAGTAGAATAATGAACTACAGCAGAAACAGGAGTAGGAGCAGCCATGTCAGCAGGAAATTAAGAAGAAAAGGGAATTTGAGCTCTCTTAGTTACAGCTGCCAAAACAATTAATATAGTAATAAGCTTTATTTCAAAAGAATTATAAATGAAATCATAATAATAAATATAATTTCAACCACCAAAATTTATCGTTCAAGCAATAGAAATTAAAATAGCAACATCATCAATATGATTAGAAAGAGCAGTTAATATACCCGCACTATAACGTTTTACATTTTGATAATAAATAACTAAACAATAAGAAACCAAACCCAAACCATCTCATCCTAACAAAATTCTAATCAAATTAGGGCTAATAATTAAAAAAATTATAGAAAGAATAAATATTAAAACAATAATAATAAAACGATTTATATTCTTTTCTCCTGATATATAATCCTCTCTATAGGAAATCATTAAAGAAGAAATATACACAACAAAAGACATAAAAATAAGAGATATTCAATCCTAAATTAAAGTTATAACAACCATAGAGCCATTCAAATTGAAAAGTTCTCGTTCAACAAAAACTATATAACGAATTATTAAATAATAAATACAAAAAAATTATAATTCTAGAAAAGACAAAGAAAAAAATCAAAGAACAAATACAAAATAAATTCACGGCTTAAGATGAAAAACTTCATATAATTGATTCCACAAAACGATATTTTAAATTAATATACTTAAGCAATCTATAAAAAGAAATATTCACCCTTTAAACAAAGAATATTTAAAGGTAATCAATGTAAAAGTAAGAGATGATATTCACGAAAATAGCCAAGAGAACAAGTATAAACCCCAGAATAATAATTCCATTCTGAGAATAAGAATATATATATAAAGTATAAACAGCTCTAAAAAAAGATAAAAAGATTAAAGCAAAAAAATCTAAAAGAAGATAAGACATGATTCTATTTAATACTGTAAGTTCACCTACCAAATTTAATGATGGAGGAGCAGCCATATTTGATGATCTTAAAAGGAATCACCATAAAGCTATTCAAGGTATTAAATTAATTATACTCTTGTTAATTAATAATCTTCATCTACCTAAACATTCATCATTAAAAGTAGATAAACAAATTAATCCAGAAGAACATAAACCATGACCAACCATTAAAGAAAGAGAACCTATACAACCTCATCAATTTATGGTCATCAATCCACCAATAACCATTCTTATATGAGTGACAGAAGAATATGCAATTAAAGACATTAAATTAACCTGATGAAAACAAACAAATCTAACAATAACTCCACCAGATAAACCAAAAGATAATCAAAAATAATTAAACTTTATACCCCAATAAGAAATAACCTTCATAACACTAAAAATCCCATAACCACCCTTAGGGGTCTCTACACGAGCCTTAGGAAATCATAAACGAATCAAAAATATTGGCATCTTAACTAAAAAAGTCAAAATTATAAATACATAAAATATAAAATAATACGAACCAAAATCAACCAATAAATAGAGATATAGACTGTTAGAAAAATCATAAACCCTAAATAAAACCAACAACAAAGGCAATCTAGCAACCAAAGTATAAAAAAATTAAATAAACACCAGCCTGTAAACGTTCGGGCTGATAACCTCAACCCAAAATCAAAAGCAAAGTAGGGACTACTCTAGCCTCAAGAAAAATATAAAAAGAAAGAAGGCTCAATCTTGCAAATGAACAATAAAGCATAATTATTAAAATTAAAACAATAAAAACAAAGAAATTAGAATGATACAAACTCAAATAAACTGAACCTCTAGCAGTAATTATTAAAGAACAATAAGAAAACTCAACAAAGTTAAACAAAAAGAAAAATAATCAATACCAAAATAATATCTAATTATAGTTAAGTCAGCATATGAATAAACACAAATCATAAAAACAAAACTCAACAGAAACATTAAAGAATGAACCACCAACCACCAACAATTATTTAATAAACAAAGGGGGACCAAAAATAGTTATAAATAAATACTTTAACATAAGGATAAACCAAAAGAATTTAAAAAATCATTACGATGAGACCGAATTATTGAAATCAGAATAGAAAGAACTAAAGCACCTCCACAAACAGAAAAAAACTAAAAAAAAACAGGAAAGAAATAATCATAATCAAATTCAATAAGAAAAACAATACTTAATATAAGCAAAGAAAGAACAATATACTCCAATCTCAGAAGAACCATTAATAAATGTTTACGTTTAGAAGAAGAAACATAAACACCAGCAAAATACACCAACAACGAAGTAAAAACTGACAATATAAACATTAGTTTTAATAGTTTAAAAAACGCCGGTCTTGTAAACCGCAAATAAGTCCAGCCCCCACTTTTAAAACTTCAGAGGTGGAAAGCTTCCATCGTCAGTCCCCAAAACCGATATTTTAAATAAACTAACCCCTGAAATGATTAAAATAGTAATTATATCACTATCAAATGTAATAAATATTAATTTTATTAAATTAAGACAGCCAATATCAATAATACTTTCCATTATCCTCCAAACTTTCTTAGTTGGATGAATAACAGGAACAATAATGGAAAGATCTTGACTATCATATATTTTATTCTTAACATTTCTTGGTGGTATATTAGTCCTATTTATTTTTATTACAAGAATTGCATCAAACGAAATATTTCAACCTAAATCAATTACCATAATTATTACCCTAACAATATGAGTATTTATTATATCAATATTAATTATCCTAGACATAACAATATTTATAGACTGCTTCAAAAATACTGAAACTATAAATATTGATAATTCAATCAATTACCACGAAATAACAATATCTTTAGAAAAAGTATATAATAGACCAACATTCATTATTACAGTAATAATAATAATTTATTTATTTTTAGCACTATTAGCAGTAGTTAAAATTAGTAATATTAACCAGGGGCCTATTTGTAAAATAAGATAACATACAATTAAGATATCCTTTAATCAAAATTATTAACAACTCTTTAGTTGATTTACATGCACCAACAAATATTTCATTTTGATGAAATTTTGGGTCCCTGCTAGGGTTATGATTGGTAATTCAAATCGTAACTGGACTATTTTTAGCTATACATTATACATCAAATTTTGAAATAGCATTTAGTAGTGTAGTACACGTATGCCGAGACGTAAATAATGGTTGAATTATTCGAAATTTACATGCAAATGGAGCACCTATATTCTTCATTTCTATTTTTTGCATGTAGGACGGGTATATTACTATGGGTCTTATATATATATACACACCTGAATAACTGGTACAGTAATTCTATTCTTAGTTATAGCAACTGCATTTATAGGATACATTTTACCTTGAGGTCAAATATCAAGTTGAGGTGCAACAGTAATTACTAATTTATTATCAGCAACTCCATACTTAGGAACAGATCTTGTTCAAAGTGTGAGGAGGATTTGCTGTTGATAACGCAACATTAAATCGATTCTTTACATTTCATTTTGTATTACCAATAGCAGCAATTCATTTATTCTTCCTTCATCAAACAGGATCTAATAACCCATTAGGGCTAAACGGAGATATCGAAAAAAATCCCATTTCACCCATACTTTACTTTCAAGGATTCTATCACGTTTGTATTAATAACATTGTTATTAATTATATTATGTATAATTAACCCTTACCTTCTAGGAGACCCAGATAATTTTGTACCCGGTAATCCATTAGTAACACCAGTTCATATTCAACCAGAATGATATTTCCTATTTGCATATGCAATTCTACGATCAATTCCTAACAAGTTAGGAGGTGTTATTGCAGTATTTTTATCAATTAGTATCCTAATAATTTTACCATTCTATAATAAAACACCATTCCGAGGTATCCAATTTTATACTATTAATCAGGTTTTATTCTGAATTATAGTAGTTGCATGCTTATTAACATGATTTCGTAAACGACCAGTTGAAGAACCTTACATCATAACAGGACAAATCTTCACAATTATCTACTTCACATACTTCTTAATTAATGTCCATGTTGCAAACGCATGAGATAAGCTAATTAAGGAATAAATAAGTTAATTAGCTTAGGAAAAGTTATGTTTTGAAAACATAAAACTAATAGTTTAACTCTTCTATAAATTTTTCCTTAAAAAATTTCACTAAATAAATGAGATAAAATAAAATCTTTAAACCAATAAAGAAAATAAAAAAATTCAAAGATAAAGATAAAAAACTTTTTCAAGCTAAGTATATCAACTTATCAGAACGGAACCGTGGTAAGGTACCCAGAACTTGATGTATATGCGTGGTAGCAGCAATGTGAGTGTCTATTGCCAGGACCTGGGCCAGGGTAGCAGCAGGCATGACGAGGTGTAGCGGTGGCTGATGTGAGCATCAATACCCAAGACCTGTGCCAGGGTGGCAGAAGGCATCAAGAGATTGCATGGTTGGCTATGTGTGTGTCTATCGCCAGGTATTTTGCCAGGCTGGCAGCAGGGGGGAGGAGGTGGTGCGGTGGCCTGTTAGCGTCTATTAACAGTATTTGGGCCAGTGTGGCAGGAGGTATGAGGAGGTGATGTGGAGGCTGATGTGAGCCTCTGTTACCAGGACCTGGGCCAGTGTGGTAGCAGGCGTGAGGAGGTGGTGCAGTGGCCGATATAAGTGTCTATTGCCAAGGCCTGGGCCAGGGAGACAGCAGTTGTGGCAAGGTGGTGCAGTGGCTGATGTGAGTGTCTATTGGCAGAATCTGGGCCAAGAGTGCAGCATGCATGAGAAGGTGGCACAGTGGTTGTTAAAATCGCCTATAGCCAGGACCTGGTCTAGGACCTGGTCTAGGGTAGCAACAGGCACGAAAAGTTGGAGTGGAGGCGTATTTGAGCGTCTATTGCCAGGACATGGGCCAGAGAGGCAGCAGGCGCAGGGAGGTCCTACATTATATGAGCATCTATTTCCCAGACCTGGGTGAGGGAGGCAGCAGGTGTGGGGAGGCGGCGACGTGGCAGATGTGAGCATCTATTGCTAGGGCCTGATCCAGGGTGGCAGCTGGTGTGGAGAGATGGAGCAGGCCAATGTGAGCGTCTATTATCAGGACCAGGTCCAGGGTAGCAACAGGCTCGATGGAGCGGTGGTTGATGTGAGTGTCTATTGCCAGGACCTGGGCCAGGGCGATAGCAAGCTCCAAGAGGTGGCGGGGTGCCGATGTGAGCATCTATTGCCAGGACTCGGGGCCATGTTGGCAGCAGGCATGACGAGGTGGAGTGGTGGCTGATCTGATCTTCTACTGACAGGATCTGGGCTAGGGTGGCAGTTGGCAGAAGGTGGTAGAGTGGGGGCCGATGTGAGTGTCTAATGCCAGGACATTGCTCAGTGTGGCAGCAGGAACAACGATTGTTTATTTCCAGGACCTAACCCAGGGTGCAGCAGGCGTGAGGATGCTGTGTGGTTGCCGATGTGAGGTCCTGGGTGAGGGGGGCCGTGGCACAGTGGCCGATGTGAGCATTTATTGCCAGGCGGCAGCAGGAAGGAGGAGATGGTGCGGGGGCCAATGTGAGCATCTATTGCAATGACCTGGGCAAGGGTAGCAGAAGGCATGAGGAGGTGGAGCGGTGGCTGTTGTGAGCATCTATTGCCAGACCTGGGCCTGCGTGGAAGCAGGTGTGGGAAGGTGTCTTGGTGGCTGATGTAAGTGTCTATTGGCAAGACCTGGGCTAGGGTGGTAGCAGGTGCAAGTAGATGGCATGCGGCCTCAGATGAGTTTCTTTTGCCATGACCTGGGCCAGGGTGGCAGAAGCTGTTGGGAGATGGCGCGGTTGCTGATGTGAGCAGCTATTCCGAGGACCTGCACCAGGGTGGCAACAGGATGGAATAGGTGCTGCAGTGGAAAATATTAGCGTCTCTTGACAGTATTTGGGCCAGTGTGGCAGCAGGTATGAGGAAGTGGAGGCCGATGTGAGTCTGTGATGCCAGGACTTGTACCAGAGCAGTTGCAGGTGCAAGGAGGTGGCGCAGTGGCCGAAGTAAGCATCTATCGCCAGGGCCTGGGCCAGGGAGACAACAGATGTAGGGAGTTGGCGCAATGGCTGATGTGAGCGTCTATTGCGAGGACCTGGGCAATGGTGGCAGCAGGCTCAAGGAGGTGGAGTGCTGGCTGATGTGAGCATCTATTGTCAGGACCTGGGCCAGGGTTGTAGCAGGCACAAAGAGTTGGAAGGAAGGCCAATTTGAGCGTCTATTGCCAGGACAGGGGCCAGGGCGGCAACAGGTGGATGAAGGTGTATTGGTGGCTGATTTAAGTGTCTACTGTCAAGTCCTGGGCTAGGGCGACAGCATGTGTGAGGAGGTGGCGCTGTGTCCGATGTGAACGTCTTTTGCCATTACCTGGGCCAGGGTCGCAGCAGTCATGATTAGGTGGAGTGGTGGCTGATGTGAGGGTCTATTGCCAAGGTCTGTGAAAGGGTGGCAGCTGGCAGAAGAAGGTCGTATGTTGGCTGAGCTTCTATTTCCTGAACCTGGGATAGGGAGGCAGCAGGTGTAGAGAGGTGGTGAGGTGGCAGATGTGAGCATCTATTGCCAGGACCTGGTCCAGTGTAGCAACAGACGCAATGAGGTGGAGCATTGGATGATGTGAGTGTCTGTTGTGAGGACCTGGGCAGGGCAGCATAAGGCTTGAGGAGGTGGCATGAGAGCTGATGTGAGTGTCTATTGCCAGGAATCAGGACCAGGATGGTAGCAGGCACAACGAGATGGAGTGGTGGTTGATGTGAGCGTCTACTGCCAGGATATGGGCCAATGTGGCAGCAGGGGTGACGCAGTAGTGTGGTGGCCAATGTGAGTGTCTATATCCAGGACCTTTGCCAGGGTGGCACAAGGCACAAACAGGTTACGTGGTTGGTGTTGTGTGTGGCTGTCGCCAGGTCCTTGGCCTGGGTGGCAGCAAGTGGGAGGAGGTACTGTGGTGGCCAATGTTAGCATCTATTAACAGCCAATGTGAGCCTCTATTTCCAGGACATGGGCCAGGGCGGCAGCAGGTGAGAGGAGGTCGGGTGGTGGCTGGTTTAAGTGGATACAGCCAAGATCTGGTCTAGGGAGACAGCATGAGTGGGTGGTGACGCTGTGTCTGATGTGAACTTCTCTTGCAATTACCTGGGAGAGGGTGGCAGCAGTCATGATCAGGTGGTGTGGTGGCTGATGTGAACGTCTATTGCCAGGACCTGGCCCAGGGTAGCAACAGGCGCAAGGTGTTGGATCAGTGGCCAATGTGAGTGTTTACTGCCAGGACCTGGGCCACAGACGCAAGAGGCATGAGGAGTTAGCGTGGTTTCCATTGTGAGCGTCTATTGCCAGGTCCTGCGCCAGGGGTGGGAGCAAGTGTGAAGAGGTGGCACAGTGGCTGTAGTGAGCATTTTTGCCAGGAAATGGGCCAGGAGGAGGTTGTGTGGTTGCTGATGTGTGTGTCTATCGCCAGGTCCTTGACCAGTCTGGCAGGAGGAGCAAGAAGGTGGAAGGGGGATAATTTAAGTTTCTATTGCCATAACATGGGCCTGGGTGGCAGCTGGTATGGGGAGGTGTCGCGTTAGCCGATGTGAGCGCTTATTCTGAGGACCTGGTCCAGGGTAGCAGCTGGCAAGATGAGGTGGATTCGTGGCTAATGTGAGTGAATATTGCCATTACCTGTCCCAGGGTGTCAGCAGGATGGAGGAGGTGCTGCGGTGGCCGATGAAAGCGTCTATTGTCAGGGCCTGGGCCAGGGGGCAGCAGTAGTGGGGAGAAGGTGCAGTGGCTGATGTGAGCTGTTATTGCCAGGATCTAGACCAAGGCGGCAGAATACACGAGGAGGTGGCACAGTGCTTGATATCATTGTCTATTGCCAAGACCTGAGCCAGGGTGGCAGCAGTCATGATGAGTGGGAGTGGTGACTGATATGAGCGTCTATCGGCAGGTCCTGGGCCTGGGTGGCAGCAGGTGTGGGGAAGTGGCGTGGTGGCATATGTGTGCATGAATTGTCGGGCTTCGGACAGTGTGGCAGCAGTAACAAGGAGGTGGAGCGGTGGCTGATGTGACTGTCTATTGTCAGGCTAAGGTAGGATTTTCTTGGAAATAAATGATGAGGTAAGATAATGGAAAATAAAGTATGAGGTAAAAAATATCTGAACTTATAAATACAGAAAGCATGCTTTAATAGGATTTTTTGTGTGTGAACAAATGTTGAAATACGATGAATGATGAGGTAAGATAATGGAAAATAAAGTATGAGATAAAAAATATCTGAACATATAAATACAGAAAGCATGCTTTAGTAGGATTTTTTGTGTGTGAACAAATGTTGAAATATGATGAATGATTTATGGAATGAGGTTTTGGTTTGGACTGCAGCACCACATGTTACACTGAAAACAAACCCTGTCCTTCCCCTTTGTGTAATTCCGCTATGTGTTCGTGTACCCTTCTGTATTTGTGTTTTTCCTGTCTTTATGTGTTTAGCTAACAATATTTGTGTTGTAGAATTTTTCTAATGCTAAGCTACATTCAAGATGATGAGGAATACAGTTATCCTCATTTATAACTCGCATTAATAAGAAGTTATCTACTTTGTAAGGATGGTTAGACATTATTTTCGAAAGCAATTCTGATCTTCTATGTATTTACTTATGTCATAATTCCTGTAACACTAATATGTATGTTTATTTCTATTCTTTTGTAAAACCTGTTTTACTTCAAATGTTATCTGTATCATTATATTTTTAATGATTTTTCTGTACCTTTGTAACTGTAGTCTCATGTTATAAAATTGTAATTGACATCAGTTCATCAAATTAAGTAATTTGCAAGCCTTCATTTCAGTGCACACATTTCTGTTGGTCAAAGTATAGGCACAATATGTGATAAGTCGGGACTGTTAGTGTTTGCACGTGTGTTAATAATTCAGCAAGGGACTAGTTAACAGCATTGCTGGTTCTAAGGAAAATTCCAAAAGCATTGTGTCTGAATAAATAGTGGTTTATGGACTTGCTATATTGTCTGCAAGACTCTTCGATGGTGACTGTGCACCTGCACAGCCGCAACAGATGGCTGCTGGCCGTCTCTACAAGGACTGCAGTGGGTCTGCATCTTTGATGGCCCACCAATATCATATTCTCTACCGGGACTACTGTGGGTCCGTCCGCTCTGTGATGACCTACCTACCAACATTTTTCAAACATTCGAATGACTCCGTTGTGGGTTTGCTCCTTGTGGCCCATTATCTGTCTGCATGTCAAGAGTCAGCACTGTCTTTCTGTTGGAAGGACAACACTACTTCTTCAAGACTGCGTGGAAATCCACTACTTTCGTGTGCATTTTCTTTACTGCTCAGACTTTGAGAAAAAAAAAACTTTAATTACCGAGCCACGGCGGCTCATATCGATAGTGCCACCCTCGTGGTTTATCTTTCCTGCCATGGTCAGGGCGGTAAGCAGCGCCCTCTGGGGCCTGCGCAAGAAGTAACGAGGCGAGGTACTAGGGTGTGTGTGCTCCGGGACGTGGTGGAAGACGGTTGTCTGGTTGACGCAGTGAGTGTGGGACCAGACCTATTGCACGGAGATATACAAGTTGGCTCTGAACGGAAGGCGCCGAAGCAAGAAGCGGGAAGCGGGCTTCCTGTAATTTGTGTGAAGGAGTAACGATTTTGCATTGGATGTCCCAGTGGATCCTGAGAGCTGCAGTGACTGCTTTTGGAGAAGAGAATTGGTAAGAGCTTGTGTCTACGCTCTTTTCCGTACGATATTGCTGACTGTCGTTATAAACGGATGAAAATCAGGCGCTTGTATTATATACTATACGGGAACTGGTGATGTAAAAGTACATTTGTGATTGAGTCTCACTTGTACTGTGACAATTTAGAGGAGGCAACTATGGTGGTTTCATTAGGTCTGGTTCTTTGCTGTGCAACAAAGGGAGTCAGTTATTTGGGGTAACTGAGGGAGCACCATTATGATGGTCTAAGTGATACATTCTTCACGTTTTGTCTATGACTTTGCGAATAGAAATCGTGGGGGAGTACATGTGTGTGTAATTTGCTGTTGTATTGATAGTTATGTTGTAAAGACAGTTCTCTGGTGTGTTAAATCACGCGCTGATTTGTTGCTAATCTAAGCAGAAGTTACCGTTGCTACTTGCTTACGTGTTGCTGTCCTTACGATTGGCGTTGTTTGTCTTTGATTGTGGGTGTGCTCACTTAAAAAAAAATTATGGCTACTATTCATAAGGGTTGTATAGTAAGGCAATTGCTTCAGCTTTTATCATATGCTGGTCTGTTTGCCTATCACATTGGCTTTCTATGCAGTAACTGAAGGAACGTGTATGGTGGTTGTAGGATGACTAGTATTTGAACTGGTGTTGAGGTTAATGGCGAGATCAGCATCCCATAAACCCGCACGCTAAACGTGGTTAAATGTTCCGCTATTGGGGAGCCGGCTCTCTGTTCTTGGATTTTGTAAGGATACATGATGAGTGCATTGCTGTAGTTTTTCGCGTGCTAAATTGAGGGGTGTCGGTGCCGTCCTAGGGCTAGACTGGTGAAGTATGTTATGTTAAAAGGGATTTAACTGTACCAAACTTAAGAGAGCTTTTAGTTTGTTTTAGGTCTGTACATGGAATGATGTTCATATTTTGTCGATTGCAGCAAAAACTTCCTGTGTGGGGAGATCCTCTGAGGGACTTGTATTGTACTGTTGCAGTGCAGTCCATCTGAAACGTGATGCTTAAAACTTGGGACTACAGCTCTCTGATGTTATATGTTACTGTTTAATCTTAAATGTCTTGGATTATGTACGAGGGCAGTTCAATAAGTAATGCAACACTTTTTTTTCGGCCAATTTAGTTGAAAAAACTGGAAATTTCTTGTGGAATATTTTCAAACATTCCCGCTTCGTCTCGTATAGTTTCATTGACTTCCGACAGGTGGCAGCGCTGTACGGAGCTGTTGAAATGGCGTCTGTAACGGATGTGTTGCAAACAATGGGCAGTGATCGAGTTTCTTTTGGCTGAAAACCAGGGCATCTCAGATATTCATAGGCGCTTGCAGAATGTCTACGGTGATCTGGCAGTGGACAAAAGCACGGTGAGTCGTTGGGCAAAGCGTGTGTCATCATCGCCACAAGGTCAAGCAAGACTGTCTGATCTCCCGCGTGCGGGCCGGCCGTGCACAGCTGAGACTCCTGCAATGGCGGAGCGTGCGAACACACTCGTTCGAGATGATCGACGGATCACCATCAAACAACTCAGTGCTCAACTTGACATCTCTGTTGGTAGTGCTGTCACAATTGTTCACCAGTTGGGATATTCAAAGGTTTGTTCCCGCTGGGTCCCTCGTTGTCTAACCGAACACCATAAAGAGCAAAGGAGAACCATCTGTGCGGAATTGCTTGCTCGTCATGTGGCTGAGGGTGACAATTTCTTGTCAAAGATTGTTACAGGCGATGAAACATGGGTTCATCACTTCGAACCTGAAACAAAACGGCAATCAATGGAGTGGCGCCACACCCACTCCCCTACCAAGAAAAAGTTTAAAGCCATACCCTCAGCCGGTAAAGTCATGGTTACAGTCTTCTGGGACGCTGAAGGAGTTATTCTGTTCGATGTCCTTCCCCATGGTCAAACGATCAACTCTGAAGTGTATTGTGCTACTCTTCAGAAATTGAAGAAACGACTTCAGCGTGTTCGTAGGCACAAAAATCTGAACGAACTTCTCCTTCTTCATGACAACGCAAGACCCCACACAAGTCTTCACACTCGAGAGGAGCTCACAAAACTTCAGTGGACTGTTCTTCCTCATGCACCCTACAGCCCCGATCTCGCACCGTCGGATTTCCATATGTTTGGCCCAACGAAGGACGCAATCCGTGGGAGGCACTACGCGGATGATGAAGAAGTTATTGATGCAGTACGACGTTGGCTCCGACATCGACCAGTGGAATGGTACCGTGCACGCATACAGGCCCTCATTTCAAGGTGGCGTAAGGCCGTAGCATTGAATGGAGATTACGTTGAAAAATAGTGTTGTGTAGCTAAAAGATTGTGGAATAACCTGGTGTATTTCAATGCTGAATAAAACAACCCCTGTTTCAGAAAAAAAATGTGTTGCATTACTTATTGAACTGCCCTCGTAATTAATTTTGATCGCTGGTTCCTTAAAGGACGTATTTCGTTTTAAAATATGTGCTCGGTCAGAGCCTATTTAAATATGATTTTAAGTTATCATTCAAAATTTCTAATATTACTATCTTAAAAGGCTTTCAGTTAAATGATTGCTATTTGCCTGTTTAAATGTTTGAGTGACTTAAAGGAAAAGAAATTTATTTTGTGATTTTGTACTGATTGTTCCTTTTTTGTAATACCTGACTTCTGTGTTCAATAAATGAGTGTCTAGTCAATGGTGATGCACTGTTCTATTGCTAGCCTACCCCTTCCACTCCACAGCCTATTGAGCTGCTTTGTGTCGAAAGTGTGTTCAGAACACCCCTCTGGCCCGACACCTCATTGGTCGCAGAGTGTGGTTCTGTTCTCGCTTCCTGGGGCAGTAATCACCAGTAATTGGTATTTGATTAGATTAAGATTGGTTCCCTTGTACATGGTGTGGCACAGAATCTGTTCGTTTCATTAGTAACAGGGAGACGAGACCAGCCATCCGCAGCCTCGGAAGTGCCCGGGACTAAAACACTTGAAAAGGGTACATTTAATTTATGAATTGAGGATCAGAGGGGCTCGTACTAACGGAACCGTCTCGGAGTTGAGCGCACATCTGCGCGGCGTCTTAAAGCGGCCCATTTGTCTCGGTGGGGAAGACAGTATGCAGGTAAGCGCTTCTTTGCCGGCTAGCGCTGCGTCGCTTTCTGGTGTGCGTGGGAGCGTTGAGTTTATGCGGGGAAGTAATTCGTCATGTATTCAGACAAGTAGAGTTCCCGCACAGTTAATTCACTGGGTGAATAGATTGGGTGATTTGGAGCAGTTTAAAATTACGCCCGAACAGAAAGCTATGATTGCCGAGTTGTGCCAGACGGTTATGGCCCTGCAATTTGAGAATAATTTAATAGAGTCACAGGAGGAAGAAGGCGAAGGAGGTACTTTGGCACAAGAGAGAGAACCTGTACGAAGGGGAAATTTAGTTAATACTGGACTGTCAGTATGCAAAGCCTTTGATAAGTTACCTAATCCCATACTTTTATTAATTCAGGGGCTGACAATGTTAGTAGTTGACGAATTATCAGGAGTTGTTGAGGTCCTGTGGTTATTAGCGAGTTTGGAAGTACACGCTTGTGCTTTAGGTGTTGATCAGCATGTTAGCTTGCAGTTAATTTATCCCTTGGCAAGGGTTTTATTCGGCACGATAATTAGTCAGGTCTTGCAAACCCAGGGTTCTCTTGCCAATGTGCGGAGGCGGGTTACTGAACGCAAGTTCACCTCCCGTATTAAACATGAACTTACTGGACAGTATTTCTATCGTGTAACAGTGCAATGAAACGTTAGAGCAGTACATTAGCGAGGTTCGGATCGCTCTTACTGCATTGGAATTAGATGTGACGGAGAGAGACGCCGTTGATAATATATTGGAAGGTATTAGGCCAGAAGACTGTTCTCTCGTGATGTTTGCCACAAGACCGACGACCTTTACTGAACTGGAGAATTTGGTTTCACGAATTGGAGGACGCCGTTTTGCGGATAGTAAGGGAGACATTAAGGAGCGAGTCAATGCCGTGATTCAGAAAGGGGTAGCTAAAGTTACCGAGAACAGGACAGGAGCCGGCAAGTGTTTTTGGTGTGGTAGTTCGGAACATATGGTATGTGTCTGTCTGGAGAAAGGAAGACCTCCTTCGAGCTGACTAGAGGGGGACAGAGGCGCCGCATCACACAAGTGTCCCATACGGAGGTGTAATCACATAAGGGCTGTTGTAGGGTCTTCGTTACCCTTTGTGTGCGGGTCCTTGAATCACGAGCTGATTTGTATGTTGGTCGACTCGGGGAGTGGCGCTTCCTTATTGGATTACCGTTGGTACCAGAAGGACCGTTATCTGTGTAAGCTGCCGGACTTACAAACGACTCCCAAGGTCTGTCGGGCTGTTAAGGGGCAGAACCTGTCTATTCTATGTTACTGCCGAGGTAGTATTTCTATTGAAGGGTTTTCTTGGACAGCTATTGTTGGTAGTGGACAACCTACCTGTCGATCTGTTATTAGGTTGTGACCTGATACAATGGTGGGGATTTATTTTGGATTGGGCTGATAGAATGTTTTCTTTCCGTTTTGCACTGGGGAAAGGATTTAAATTTTGTTCATGTCGGGTGCAGACGGAGGTTAATAATGTAGAGGAGCAACGTTCCGAGTTTAGACTCAGTCATTTACCGCATAGTCAGGTGGAGAAGTTGTCAGAGCTTTTGAGTCGTTTTCCCGATGTATTGACTAACAGATAAGGCGTTACACACAAAATTAGATATCACATACGCCTCACAGATGATATACCTGTTCGTCAGCCACCTTATAGGTTGTCGCCTCCCAAGATGGAGGCATTACAGCAGTTAATTGATAAAATGTTGCGGGAAGGCGTAATTAGGAAGTCGACTTGGCCGTATGCGGCTCCTATGTTTTTAGGCCCTAAGGCAGGGAGGGATACCGCGCTGTAGTGGATTATAGACAGCTTAATCAAAAGGTGGCGTTGGAGTCGGTCCCCTTACCCGACCTGCACCACTGTTTTACCTGGTTTGCGGGGGCTAAGACCTTTACTGTCCTGGACCTGAACCAGGCTTATTATCAAATCCCGTTGTCGGAAGGGTCTAAGCCGGTAACTGCCTTTACCACGGATTGGAATCTTTACGAGTTTAATCGGATGCCATTTGGATTGTCCACGGGGGCGGCGGTTCTGTCCCAGTTGCTTGATAATATCTTTGGTGACGACAAGTACAAGTTTGTGTATAACTACCTCGATGACGTCTTAGTGTGTAGTTCAACATTTGAGGACCACGTTCAGCACCTTGAGCAAGTTTTGTTACGATTGCGTGAAGCTGGAATTACGGTTAAGCCATCCAAGATTAGTTTAGCACATGAAGAGATTTCCCTCTTAGGACATTTGGTTTCCGCTAAAGCCATTAAGACTGACCAGGAGAGGACGAAAGATTTGCAAAGGTTCCCGCCTCCCAAGAGTAAGATGGGAATCGCCCGTTTTGTAGGAATGGCGAATTTTTTTCGCAAATACGTGCCAAATTTTGCGCAATTGGCAGTGCCCCTGAACCAACTTCGAAAGAAGAATGTACCGTTTGAGTGGAAGAAGTCGCAACAATCCTCCTTGGATGCGATAAAATCTGCTTTAGCTAACGCTCCGGTGTTAGCGGTTCCCGACTTCCGTAAGAAGTTTGTCGTTCAGACCGATGCGTCGAACTCTGTGGTTTCTGCTGTTCTCCTCCAGGAAGATGAGGGTGAACGTCTCCCAATTGCCTACGCGTCCCGGACCCTTTCGGGTGCCGAATTATTGTATTCCGTTTACGAATGAGAAGCGTTAGCAGTACTCTTCGCTTTAGAAAAATTCCGTTTCTACCTGGAGCATAAGCGAATTAGAGACCGATAACCAGGCATTAAGCTGGGTCCTGGCTAGACCCAGGAAGACTGGACATATTGCGCGGTGGGCGGTACGGATATCCGCTTTTAGGTTTAGCGTCCGACATATCAGGGGATCAGAAAACTCTGTAGTGGACACTCTGAGCCGAATGTTCCAGCAGGCTCAAGAGACAGAGAAGGGTAGTTCTGAAGACAAGTCAGAACGTTGGGTCATGGATGTGCTAACGAAAGTCCCGGAACTCTTTGGGAGTCTAAAGGAGAGGCAGGATACCGAATTGGGCCTGGTGAGGAAGCAGCTCCTCGAAGGCAGGCAAGTGCAGGGGTATAGCCTCGAAAAGGGTATCGTCTGTTATCAGACTACGAATGACGGGAGGTCTAAGATTTGTTTGCCTAAGGAACTCGTTCCTGCCGTGTTCCATTACTTTCATAGCTCAGTGGTAGGAGGGCACTTGGGAACTGCGAAAACTGTTCAGAAAATCCGAGAACACCTCACATGGAAGACCCTGTATAAAGATGTCCGTAGGTTAGTGGGGGAGTGTCAGGTGTGCAAAATTTCTAAACCAAATGCGAATACTCAAAGAGGCTTCTTGCAGTCTAGCAGGGAGAGGGTGCCAATGGACACGTTGGTTATTGATTATATCGGTCCCTTGCCAAGGACTAGGAACGGACACAGGTATGTAACCGTGGTAGTAGATGCTTTCACCCGATTTATATGGCTCCTTCCTAGGAGCGAAATAACCGCAGGGCTCACTATTCGCCACTTAATGGGCACAAAAATTTACATCTTCGGTCCCCACGGGTTTTAGTTAGCGACAACGCCCCCGCCTTCATGTCTCAACAATTTAAGAAGTTTTGTTTCGAAAGTGTTATACGGCATACCACCACCATTCCATATTATCCGCAGCCTTCCTTTGTGGAACGTGTCAATAGGAACCCCAAGGCCGCATTGATAGCCTTTCATCGTAAGTCACAGTGTAGGTGGGACGAACCTATACCCTGGTTGAACTTACCTTTCAATAATGCTCATCATGAAGCGAGTAAGGCCACCCCCCTGTCGCTGATGCTTAGCCACCCGGCGAATTCACCGCTCGCGAATTTGTGGGCCATCAATGACATATTATCTGCAGGGCTGGACGAGGAGCAGATCCGCCAGAATTGGAAGCGCGTGCGTAGAAACATTGAGCTCGCACTGGCGCAGCGCTACAATGAAGGACGTCGTCCATTCAGAGTGCAACCGGGGGAGAGCGTCTTTTTTGGTAATTTTGTTACAGGGGGTCAGAGCGATGATAAGATTGCACGAAAGCTCTCACCGCGTTTCGTCGGTCCATAGAAGGTGTTGCGTGTCGTAAACCCGGTCAGTTTAATAGTTAAAACCCTAAGGACGGGAAAGGTCTCCTGGGTTCACGTATCCCAGGGGAAGGGAAGAAACTGACCCCTCTGGAAGAAATGAAGGGAGGGAGGGTAGTTTCTGGTTTCTGCGGGGGAGGATGAGCCGTGTCGGCTCATATCGATAGTGCCACCCTGGTGGTTTATCTTTCCTGCCATGATCAGGGCGGTAAGCAGCGCCCTCTGGGGCCTGCGCGAGAAGTAACGAGGCGAGGTACTGGGCTGTGTGTGCTCCGGGACGTGGTGGAAGACGGTTGTCTGGTTGACGCAGACCTATCGCACGGAGATATACAAGTTGGCTCTGAACGGAAGGCGCCGAAGCAAGAAGCGGGAAGCGGGCTTCCTGTAATTTGTGTGAAGGAGTAACGATTTTGCATTGGATGTCCCAGTGGATCCTGAGAGCTGCAGTGACTGCTTTTGGAGAAGAGAATTGGTAAGAGCTTGTGTCTACGCTCTTTTCCATACGATGTTGCTGCCTGTCGTTATAAACGGATGAAAATCAGGCGCTTGTATTATATACTATACGGGAACTGGAGATGTAAAAGTACATTTGTGATTGTGTCTCACTTGTATTGTGACAATTTAGAGGAGACAACTGTGGTGGTTTCATTAGGTCTGGTTCTTTGCTGTGCAACTAAGGGAGTCAGTTATTTGGGGTGACTGAGGGAGCACCATTATGTTGGGCTAAGTGATACGTTCTCCACATTTTGTCTATGACTTTGCGAATCGAAATCGTGGGGGAGTATGGGGGAGTACATGTGTGAGTAATTTGCTATTGTATTGATGGTTATGTTGTAAAGACTGTTCTCTGGTGTTTTAAATCACGCGCTGATTTGTAGCCAATCTAAGCAGAAGTTACCGTTGCTACTTGCTTACGTGCTACTGTCCTTATGATTGGCGTTGTTTGTCTTTAGATTCTGGGTGTGCTCACCTAAAAAAAAATTATGGCTACTATTCATAAGGGTTGTCTAGTAAGGAAACTGCTTAAGCTTTTATCGTATGCTGGTCTGCTTGCCTATCACATTGGCTTTCTAAGCAGTAACTGAAGGAACGTGTATGGTGGTTGTAGGCTGACTAGTATTTGAACTGGTGTTGAGGTTAATGGCGAGATCAGCATCCCATAAACCCGCACGCTAAGCGTGGTTAAATGTTCCGCTATTGGGGAGCCTGCTCTCTGTTCTTGGATTTTGTAAGGATACGTGATGAGTGCATCGCTGTAGTTTTTCGCGTGTTAAATTGCGGGGTGTCGGTGCCGTCCTAGGGCTAGACTTGTGAAGTATGTTATGTTGAAAGGGATTTAACTGTACCAAACTTCAGAGAGCTTTTAGTTTGTTTTAGGTCTGTACATGGAATGATGTTCATATTTTGTCGATTGCGGCAATAACTTCCTGTGTGGGGAGATCCTCCGAGGGACCTGTATTGTACTGCTACAGTGCAGTCCACCTGAAACGTGGTGCTTAAAACTTGGGATTGCAGCTCTCTGATGTTATATATTACTCTTTAATCTTAAATGTCTTGGATTTTGTAATTAATTTTGATCGCTAGTTCCTTAAAGGAAATATTTCGTTTTAAAATATGTGCTCGGTCAGGGCCTATTTAAATATGATTTTAAGTTATCATTCAAAATTTCTAGTCTTGCTTTCTTAAAAGGCTTTCAGATAAATGATTGCTATTTGCCTGCTTAAATGTTTGAGTGACTTACACGAAAAGAATATTATTTTGTGATTTTGTACTGATTGTTCCGTTTGGGTAATACCTCACTTATGTGTTGAATAAATGATTGTCTAGTCAATGGTGATGCACTGTTCTATTGCTAGTCTACCCCTTCCACTCCACAGCCTATTGAGCTGCTTTGTGTCGAAATTGTGTTCAGAACACCGCTCTGACCTGACACCTCAATTACTATTGTGATGAATGATCTGAACTGTCTGTATGAGAACAATTTTTGCTTTTGACCAACATTGCATCAATAAGTGTGTGCATTTGATATCTTTATTATTGTAATTATGAAAGACTTTATGAAATCATTAATGGCCACTGCCAAAAACAATTTGTAAAATTTTTTGTGGGGAGCATGGGGGCTATGTAAGTAGGCTGTTTAGGTATTTATGTTGGTAACGCTACATAACGCGCTGTATGAAAATCACTGACTGTGCTGTCTGTAGCCTGTGGTTGGTTTGTATTGTTGGAATATTTGCTATTGTAGTGTTGGACAGCGGATGTGAACAGTGTGTACCATTGCGCAGTTGGAGGTGAGCCACCAGCAGTGATGGATGTGGGGAGAAGGATGGCAGAATTTTAAGAGCGGACGATCTGGACGTGTGTCCACCAGAAAGAGTAAATTTGTAATACTGGATATCATGAAGTGATACATATATTATGACTTTTGAACATTATTAAGCTAAATACAAGGGCCAGAGACAGCTTCTTATTCGCTTAGAGTATGGGTGGTAAAACTTTAAAGTGCTCTCTGCAGCGTGTGTGTATATTTAATATGATCTTGTTATATAGGGATTTGTAGTTTAGGTGTTGGATTTGGTGAGCTGTTAGGAATTCTCGGATGGTTGCACTCTGAGTTATTCGGGAGGAGTATTGTGAATTCCGTTTGTCCGCACTGGAGGTGGATCGCATTGGTGCCTTCGTGACTTTTTCACTGTTTGATGGTAGAGGATAAAGATGATAGGGTGTTGAGCATCTGTTGTACTTGTACCTAGTTTGAGGCGTACAACATTGCGCGCATTTCTGGCGAATGGTCAAAACAAGGTCCTGTTGTAGTAACTGAGATCGTTCTGTTTATAGACAGGTTGCAGAAGGTAATAGATATGTCTTTCTCCGACTTAAATTGCAGAGATCAGGGACCAGGCTTTGAATATTGTCGTATGTGCTTGATGCTTTGTATAAAAGTTTGAATCTTTAATTGGGTTTGGTATTTCTGGGTGTGTGTAAAATTAATTTTACTGTTGAAAGTGTGAGAAAGATGAGTTGATTGGTGTTTTGATAGAGGCTACGTTTGTAATTCGAAAAGAGGGGATGAGAATGGTAAATTGATTGAAGGGCATGGTTTGTGGGGTGATGTATGAGTGTGAAGATAGGGTTGAGGACGTTTGCGTATGTTGATGGTGGGATGGGTATGAGGTTATGTGCGGTGGGAGGTGTAAATTAGATCTTATTAAAAAAAAAAAGTTGTAAAGTAGGAATAATATTGAGACGGTTTTTAGATGGCTGGTCACGCGACAAGGCGAGAGCAGGGATGTGTAGTTATGTTTAGTTAAAGGGCTGTGTAATGTCTTGTAAGGAGCAATGTGCAGTGTGCTACAGTGTCATAGGAGGTAAAGACATGTGCTGCTATGATGTGTCTAGTGTATGGAGGCTGCGCTTTGGAATTATGCTACGTTGATATAAAGTTGACTTTCACCCGCGTTCGGTGGTCACGGCTAGGGATGGCGGTCCTGGACGGACGTATGTGTCTGCTTTGACTGCTGACGAGCGCGTTGACCGCGCCAACTCACGCTTGCAGAAGCCGAGCAGGGGCTGTGCGAGGTCTGAAATCAGACGGATGGGTGACTTCACGATCCAGTGGGCAGGGTGCAGAGTGGGGGTACCTGCGCACGTCTGCTGAGTTATTCTGCGAGCGGATCTGCAGGTTCTGCTATGTGTTATTAGGGTAGTTTACGAGTACTGAGCGTATCTACACATCTGTGTGATGTATTTTTTATTAGCAGTTTGCTATAGTGTGCACTGAAATTATGATTGGGTGCGTGTCTGTGGGCTGTGCAACATGGTCCAGGGCACATCTGGGATTGGTGTTTTGTGATAGCATGATAGAATCACTGTATGGTTAAATAAATTGTTCGAAAAAAATAAATAGTGTTCTCAATGATTACACGCGCCTAGAGGGCAGATCAGAGCGATTTGGTTTTTCCGTCACCATCGCGGTTGCCTGCGAGTAGTAAATGTTTTTCCGGCCGCGTTAATCGAGTGTGTCAACGAGCTATGAGCTATTGTGAGAATAGACGTGAAGGCAGGTCCAGATCTGAGACGTCGGCGGTATACATGAGAAGAGCAATGCAGCGTTCACATGTGTCGGCTGTCACGAGCGCTCGGAAGATGAACTTGGCTGGAGACTCTGGAATCCCCTTCCCCGCCGACCGCACAGGCGCGCGGCCAGCCTTGGAGCGTAATCTAAGGCGCATAGGCGATATCAATGTCTCCGGTGTTAGGTGCGAATGCGACTGTGTTGAGGTCATGTTTGGGACAGGCCGAGCAGAGACTTTTTGTCGGTTTGGCAGCTGGTGGTGTTTGGGCGCGTCTGTTGCACTATTTTGGGAGCATGTCTGTGCACTGTGCGGTGCTTTATTCGGAGAGTTTAAGAGTACAGAGTTCATCTGCTGATATTGTGTACTGCATTATTTAAGAGCTGTTTGCTGTTGTGTGGTGAAATTAGGAGTTGTTTACGTGTTTGTGGCCTGTGTCAGATGACCACAGTCGGATCAGTGCGGGTGTTTTGTGACAAATATACTCCACGACCAAATAAAAGGGCTCCAAATAAATAGAGTGCAGCAATTCCTTACTTCCCCGAGCAGCACAGCGCAGTCCGAGCTGTTTTTGCGCAATAACGGCAATCTGGTCAGAATGTGAGTGAGTAGACAAGTAACTGGACAAATTTATCTGTAGAGGAGTTACAGGTCTGGAATGGAATGAATATCTTGAGGGGTGTGGTTGTGTTGCCAAGTGTAGTGCACTACTGGAGTTCAGAAACTGCCTTATGTCAGCCTTACATATCGAAATCTATGAGAAGTAAAAGTTTGAAAAATATATGTACAAATAAATAAAGTACACTCGTTCTTCCTTCCATCATCCTATCCACTGAAATTATTTGCGAAAATTAGCAGTTGTTTGGCTATTTGGAAGTAAATGTTTTGCACTATTTACGAGCGGCTCACATGTCTGTAGGCTGTGCTATGAGTTATTTTTAACTGTTTACAATTAGCAAGCGCGTGTCTAGAACATTATATATGAGTTATGTAGGAGTGTTTTGCAGGTCTGTATGATGCGGGACACGTTGGTGTGATATATATACTCCATTCCTAAATAAAGTAAATTCGTTCCTCGGTCCATGGACCTGGTGCAGGGTGAGTCTCTTTACCAGAAACGTGTAGGAAGAGGCTGAGTGCTGGTGTCTTAGTTTGAAACAGTTTTCTTCGGTTGGTGGCGGAAGCGCAAGTGAGCTTTGTTTACTGGCAGATCTCAAACTTGGCGCTGGTTCCTAGGAGGAGGAGGAGGAGGTGGCGTCCTGGTCCTCGAAAAGTAGTTGATATTAGGGAGTTGAACACGATAGCATAAGTATATGAAATTGTAAATTCAATTATTTAATATAGCTGAGATGGTGAGAGTGAATTAGCGGGCGTTCTCGCGACGAGCAAATGCGCCGTTATACGGTCATGGTGGATTCCACTGTCAGTCAAAGTCTGGCGCCAAACGCATCCTTTGTACGGCACGCGGTCGACAGGTTCCATCGTGTCCGGCGTTAAGTGATCGCGGGCGCGGCCCACCGTTTGTGGCGGGACCCTCAGGCGCCGCCGTCAGCGGGCCAGGGAGCGGGCTCAGCCGGCCGCCCGTACGTCACCTGCACTCTGGAGTTTCGCTGCGTGAGCTTGGAGAAGTCAGTTGGGACACACCTGCATGACCGTAATGTCTGAAATAAAGAGTCATTTTCCAGGTATTTACAGATGGCTATGTCCGTCGCGTGTATGGAGGGTGTGTGACGTAAGTGGGGCGGCGGCGCAGCGATTGTACAGTTACTACGCGCGCGCGCGAGAGCGAGTCAATTAGCGGGCGTTCTAGTGCGGTCCAAAGGTGCTGTTATATAGTCATGGCGGATTCCACTGTCGAGCAAACTTTGCCGCCAAATGTGTAGCACTGCGTTCTCGCTCGCACGTGGCGAACGGCTGTGTGAGGTCGGCACCGTGGTGCCGAAAGTGTTGCAGGGAAACGGCCGACCGTTGTGCGATTCAGCTCCGAGGCAGACAGTTTTGGCGGGAAACGTGGTGAGCGGACAATGGGCCGCTGTGACGTCAAACTCGTCAAGTTCCAGCGTGTCCAGCGAAACCATGTTTACAACGTGGGAGCGATCGCTGGGGTCGCCCCTGCGCTTCTGATCGGCCGCCTCACGTGACAGGCGTAGGCAGTGTCTCCGCGCGCTGGCCAGGGGTGGCGAGGATTTGAACTAATTCAGTTGGAGTGCGAACGTTGTGGTGATTGCACTGCGATATCAAAGACGTGTGTGCTGACTGTGTCGGAGAACAAGTGATGACCGTACTGCTTGAAATAAAGTCTACAGTCCCTTCCCCCTGCAAAATCAAAGGACTTGAATTACGTTACTATAAGTGCAGTTTATTATTTGACGCGATTATGATAGGCTACCAGTGAAAAAAAAGATAAGTGACGGAGAAAGTTCGTACATGTGATCAATTACGGTGTTGGGGATTTGACCTTGTGATAGATTTTTGTTATGGATGTAAGGAGAATGGCTTTCTCACCGAGAAAATCGGACATCTTGAATAAATAATAAATGATAATAATACATAGAAGTACAGTTTTCGAGAGAATATCGTTTTGGAATTTGAATTTGGCGCAATTTTCTAGTGTAGGTAGGCCTATAATAATAAATGATAATGAATGAAAATAAATGACAATGAATGATAATGAATCTTAATAAATGATAATGAGTGATAATGAATAATACACAAAAGTAAGGTTTTGCAGCCATTATCATGTTGGAATTTGAATTTGGAGGGATTTTTCTAGTAGACGCAGGTCAATAATAATAAATTATAATAAATAATAATAAATGATAATAAATAATAATTATTGATAATGAATGTTAATAACTGATAATGAATAATAATAATAAAGACAAGTACGGTCTTTGCATGCATTATCCTGTTGGGATTCAAACTTCCCGCCATTTTTTTCTTCTGGAGGCTTAGGTTAGTGGACGTAGCACAATTGGACTATTTTCCCGCCAAAATTCAAACTTCCTGCCATTTTTTCTGAAGGCTAGGTTAGTGAACGTAGCACAATTTGACTATTCTCCCGCCAAAAGCCGCCATCTTGGATGACGTCATGCGATGTTGTCAAGTCTACATGCCGCCATCTTGGATGACGTCATCGCCGCCATCTTGAATAAATTTGGCAACAATGCAGCATGTCTTGGTACATAGGTTTTCCCCCTACTCTTGAGTTCATTTTCAGTGAAGATGATGCAAGAAAACAAGGTACAAGCACAGAAAAGAATATATATTACAATACAGAGGTAAGGATTAATATTTCTATTATTTACCCCACTCCCTTAAATGGCACAAATTGCATATACTATATTTATAGATTTATTTATTCCTATTCAAGAATTCATCTATGGTATAGAAGGAACTGTCAAGGAGATATGATTTCAATTTATTTTTTAAGCTATTACTGCTGTCTGTTGGACATTTTATTTCACCTGGTAATTTGTGAAAAATTTTTATAGCAGCATATTTTACCCCTCTCTGTGCCAAAGATAGGTTGAGTAAAGGATAGTGTAAGTATTTCTTTTTTATGGAATTATAATCATGAATGTCACTGTTGTTTTTAAACTGGTCCATGTTGTTGAGAACAAATTTCATTAGTGAGTAAATGTACTGTGAGGCAGTTGTAAGAATTCCCAATCTTTTAAAAAGATGCCTACAAGATGTGCGACTATGAACCACACACAATATTCTAACCACTTTCTTTTGAACAGTGAATACTTTTTGTCTAAATGTTGAGTTAATCCAAAATGTTATTTCGTATAACATCAGAGAGTGAAAGTATGCAAAGTATGTTAGCTTACTAATTTCTATATCCTCAAAATTGGCAATTATTCTGCTTGCAAAAGTTGCTGAACCTATTCGCTTTAGAAGATCCAAAATATGAATTTTCCAATTCAGATTCTCATCTATGTGTACACCCAAAAACTTGGTATGCTCTACCCTGTCTACTGACTTCTGCTGATGTGTTATATTTATTGAAGGAACTGTACTTTTTGCAGCAGAAAATTGGATGTACTGTGTTTTTTCAAAGTTTAGAGCAAGCCCATTTGCAGGAAACCAATTAATGAGTTTTCCAAAGACCTTATTTGTATCATTTTCAATTGGAGTTTCTTTTACTAGATTAATAATGATTCTTGCATCATCAGCAAACGCTGTCAGTTCAGCTTCCTGCTTCAGATAGGAAGGGAGGTCGTTCACATATATCAAGAACTGGAGGGGACCCATGATTGAACCCTGTGGAACACCTAATGTAGTTTCACCCCAGTTAGATGAAGTGGCAAACTTATTTAAATCACTTGACCCATATAATGAAACCTTTTGCTTCCTGTTGTGTAGGTACGACTTAAAACACTCATTTGCTGTTCCATTTATACCATAGAACTGTAATTTCTGTGACATATTGTCATGGTTCACACAATAAGATGCTTTGGACAAGTCACAGAAAATTCCTATTGGTGAAACTTTACTATTTAAAGACTCTAGTATGTGGTCAGTGAAATTGTGTATTGCTGTCTCAGTGAAACAGCATTTTTGAAATCCAAACTGTGATATATTAAGTATCCTATTACTGTTGAGATGGCTAACGACTCTTGAGTACATTACTTTCTAGAAGATTTTTGAAAATGCTGTAAGCAAGGATACTGGCCAATAATTATTGACATCTTTGGTTTCCCCCTCCTTGTTGATCGGCCTGACAATGGCATATTTTAATCTGTCTGGGAAAATCCCTTGAGTTAATGAAGCATTACATATGTGACTCAAAACATCAGCTGTAATTGCTCCACATTGTTTTTATATCTTATTAGAGATGTCATCTACTCCAACAGAACATTTATTTTCCAAATATTTAATAATTTTACTTATTTCGCAAGAGGTTGTCAGGTGAAACTTAATCTTACTAATTTTTTTCAAAATAGACTCTTCCATGTACTGCCTGGCTTTTTCTTTTGAATGTTCACACCTATTTTTCCTCCTACACTTAAGAAATGGTTGTTAAACACATTAGCTACTTGTGTACTGTTGGTTAGTATGGTCTCGTTCTCCTTAATAGTAATACTACCTACCCCAGTGGTTACTTTTCCTGTCTCCCTCCTAACAATATTCCATATTGATTTGATTTTATTGCCGGAGTTGCTAATTTCTTCCCTAACATACATATTTCTTGATTTCCTTACAACTTTTCTCAGTATCTTACAATAATTTTTATAGTGTAAAACTACTTCTGGATCTTTACTAGTTCTTGCTGTCTCATAAAGTTTTCTTTTTCTTTCTGAAGACACTTTAATACCTCTAGTAATCCAAGGTTTCTTTGAAAAGCGTGTGGTGTTACATTTAGTAATTTTCTTTGGGAAACAATGTTCAAAAAGGGATATAAATTTATCGAGAAATATGTTGCATCTGTCATTAGCATTTGGCTCATTATATACATCACCCCAATTAACATTTATTAATCTTTCTTTGAAGTGCTCTATAGATACTGGGATGAGCGACCATACAATTTTACTTAATGGTTTCCGAACTGTACACCCTGTTAGGTTTTGTAACTTAATCAGTTGTGCATCACAGTCTGACAATCCATTTACCACAGGGAAGGCATGTGTTTGTTTTACATCCTCTTTCTGTACAAATACATTATCTATTAGCGTGCTACTGTCTTGAGCTATACGTGTAGGGAAATTGATCACTGATTCTAAGTTATATGTTGTTAATAACACTTCTGGTTCACTTTTCCTCTCAGAGTTATTTAGAAAGCTTACATTGAAATCATCACAGATTAATAACTTCTTCTTTTTGTCTGACATACAACATAATAGGGAGTCAAACTTTTTTATGAATAGCTCCCAGTCCCCTAATGGGGACCTGTACACTGTTGCTAATATCAGTACTACATTATGTAGCTGAAGTTCACATGCACAAACCTCGAAGTGCTGATTAGCACGAAATTTCCTTACTTCTACAGTTTGTTTTATAAAACGGCAACTCCTCCTTTATCCATCCTAGATGTACAAGTGTAAGGTGCTAAATTATACCCACTTATACTGACACTATCCATGATCACAGTTACATGGTGCTCAGACAGACAGAGTATATCAATCTCAGTCTTATTTTTGAGATAATCTAGACACACTAATAGCTCATCTACTATATTTTTTATTCCCCTGATACTTTGAAGTTTCTTTTATTCTATTTATATTGACTGTCATCTGTCTGGACTTTGGTTTTAACCTAAGAAATTTATCTGCCTGGAGCCAGGTGTAATGAATTTAAGAGCCTCGAGTCTGTCGGGTTTGGCACTAACTGCGTCCCGCAGGACGCACGGAATCGGGTGGCGCGGCGAGAGGTAAGACGCAGAGCCCAGGATGAACAGATCCTTCGTGTGGCCCTCTGTTGGTTTAAGTTCGCACTTGTTTCTAAGAACTTCGTGTCATGCTATCGAGTCTGGCTGCGATTTCAGTGATAAGTAGCAGCTAGAAGCCGCAAGTGGCAACTTAATCGAGGATTTAACATTCAACACCACCTGCTATCTGTTTACCAACATTCGCACTTGTTCTAAGAACCTCGAGTCTCAGACTGGATATATGGCCCAACTACGGTTGAAGAAATGAACCGAGAAGATAATTTTCTCCGACAAAAGTTTTAAATTCGGCGTTTTAGCTAGCAAAGCACTGATATGTTTGGCCTGTGAAATCTCGGTTGTGTAGTGTAGCCTGATTTTATATTAGGTTGAAATGTCGAGAGTCGGTGAAGCCAGCGAAAGCGAAATAGAGGTTGCGGTAGCAGATTGACCTACAGTGTAGTGTAACGACTATCTTCGTGCTGTATTTGCAAAAGTTAAACGCATTTTTCACCATAAAAACTGAAACTGTAATGTTAGTGCAGAAAACTTATAACAGATAACGGACAAGACTCCGACAAATATTTTGATGCGTATTATGAAACTACGAAAAACGCGCCATGCCCTCCGTGTGGGGAGGGGATGTCCCATTACCTCAATTTTACCAAATGTTTAACAGCAGTGTATTCACAAGACAGACACCTTTTCAGTACAACAATACGCAGGTAAACTTTTGTGTGTATGTTGAAGTATTGAAGTTAAACTAGTTAGTTAACATGTCATTTTTTAACTGGAAGATGTCTTTTCACTGGCATACGAGCAACCTTCAAACATCCTTCCACAACTACTTCGCAATAGATTTACAAGTTCACAATGGCTTTAATAAGGGGAGAATGGAATTTTCATTGTTCACTCACTGTATATTTCACCTTTAGGTATCATTCCTCTCAAATCGCATAATGATTTGAACGACAGTTTTGAAATTCTCGGGTTGCACACTTTTCAGGCGAGAAAGTATCACTTCCGCTGCAATAACACAGGTCACCTGACCAGAAACACCAGTTGGCAGATACATTTACAAGCGCCCGTTAGTTGCTACTTACGAATGATCACAGTGTAGCATCTACGGTTATAAACAGCATTTTAAAGTTGCGGAGAGATACGAGTTGCCAATTCGTTAATTGCGATTCCGAACTGTGTCGAATCGCGGCATTTACAGAAACGCCTGATATCGGAGGGCGACTGCGCCCATTGGCCGGCTGCTCCTGCGCATGCGCGGCCCGTCTGCCCCTGGAGCGCACGCGCGCCTCACGCCTCACTCCGCGTGCCGCGCTCTCAGTTTCGATCGAAGCGCCGTGCGGTGCGAACCGGCCTGCCTGCTGTGCTGTGCGCGGCAGCAGTCGCTCGCTCCGATCCGCCCAGGAGTCTCTGTGTGTGTCTCTCTGCCTCCGGTGAGCGCCGGCTGCTCCGCTCTGCTGTGTTGCGCTGCTGGCTCCGCTGCGATCACTCAGCTCTCTGCTAGCGCTGCCGCCCCATCCCTCCCCGTCCATGGGGAGGCAGAAGGCGTGGCCGCCACAGTGTGGGCTCCGGGCCGCCCCCGGACGTGGCGCGCGCCTCAGATTTCGGCTGCCGCCGGTTACCCCGACTTTGACGGAAGCGCGTTGCACAGATGCACTACGCTTCTGTCTTATGTCATCGAAGCTGTTTTATTGTACAAGTGTGGAATACGTTTTTGTTCGTTCATTCTGGAGCATACAGGAGATTAAAACATCGTATCATCGTCGTGTGTATGTAGGCAGTGGGTTCCGTGTCGCGGGAGTTATCTGTAATGTATCCTCCGTTGACAGTAATGAGTAAGTGTAAAAATGGTAAGTTAATTGAATCTGCTCAGTAGTATCCAAATCGTAAATTACAGGTTTGCCAGCGGAAGGACACATCACAGATGTGACAGCATGGCGTCTAGGGTTTACATACGAAACTCTGAAAATTACTCCATTGAGTATTGACTCAATTTCCCGTAGAGAAAACGAAACGACTATCGCACACTGATGGGCGAGCGTGTCAGGCCCTGGGTGCTACAGAATGTACCATTATTCGATAAGCAGATTGACCACGAAAAGCATTACTTCAGTTTCCACCTTACACAGTGGACTTCTTATTAAAAGAATGCAGGTTCTATTTGTAATGCAATACTCGAACAGAACCAATGCGTGTTACCCTTCCAGATACATCGCCTCTAAAACAGAAAATACAGAGCATAGAAACATATGTGAGGAATCTATAGCTGTCGACATTAATGGCAGACACTTTTGGTAAAGCCAAGTTACTATGCAGAAAATATTAAGTACAACGTTCGCCAGTTACACATGCCTGTGTCTGTGTTGCAAGTAAGCACAGGCAAGAGTAATAACAGGAACGAGCTTTTTCAATCAACAAACTTCAAATGTTCTAAGAAATGGCACATAGGTTTTTTTACATATCGATACATTTATCTGGCTTTATTCACTTACATAAATAGCCTCTGCCTTTGTAGTCTTGTCGAAGCGTCTACTTCCCTTTTTATCTTAAGCTTGAATGGATACATCTTATTATGACAGTATCGATCAACAAAAAATGTCATTATTTCATTTCTCGTGTTTTATGCCGCATGTGTATGTTAAGAAAAGTATATTGTACCTGTCTAATTTGCATACACATAAATAACATTTGATAATCTTCAGTCAAATACGGGGTGAATAATAAGTCTTTCGACAAATTTTGGGACCAAAGAAATAAAAAAAATCTAGGGCTTGTGGACTCTAAAAAGCATAAATTACGTGCCATGAGCATTTGTTGATCTTCGACACTAAACGCATCTCTTTTACTGCAAGCTTTCCATATTTTGGAAGGAGGCAGACGGTAAAAAAAGAAAATGTCCAGTAAACGTGTGTCTTGGGAGCAATGAGCACTTGTCCGGTAGAACATATCCGTCTCACACTAGCCCAGATGAAAAAGACAACAGCTACGACTCTTAAGGCAGTCACTTTAAGAGCCTACGCTAACTGGAAATTTTTCCTTGTTTTGAGCCATACTATCACCTATCAAAATAAGGAAAGCAAAGAGCTTTCAGTAGAAGAGACGTGTTTCACAGTATCGAAGATGAACAAGTTCTCATAACTGCTAAGGTATTCATTTTAAAGCGAAGGTTTACTGGACAGCTTTTGTCGTTCTGGTTCATACTTACTACCTTTGAAAGTTTGCCTGAGAAGTTCTGCTTCAACATCTGTAATAATCAGCTTCAGGGACAAGTGTTCACTATTGCTAAATGATCGAAAGCCTTTTATACAGAAGTAACCAGACAGGAGTTATGCAATACAGAAACTCTCCTACACCAGCAGCAAACCTTTGATAACTATTTCTATTGGTACACAACATATTGATGTGCCAAAAATATTCATGTTCTGTATCAGTGCAGGCAGTGGCCTGTGGTTTGCTTCTTGTCCAGTACTTGGACCTGACAGGAGACCAGTTCGATTATACACACAGAATCCGAAAGAAGTTAAAGAACTCGCCCCTCTTCTAGCGGTAGTCTACCGTAGGTATCCCTAGGAGCAAAGCGTTTGTAATGACTAGGAAAAAGCACGGGCCTTTCCTGTTTTCAAGAAAGGTCTTTGCAGAGACGCACAAAACTATAGGTCTAGATCTCTGAGGTCGCTCTGTTGTAGGATTTTGGTTCATATTTTATGCTTGTGCAGTATGTCATGACCGAAAATCTCCTCCGTAGCAGCCACCATGAGTTCCGAAACCGACGATCGTGTGAAACCGAGCTGCCTCTGTTCGTCCACGAGACGCAGAAAGCAGCAGGTACGGGCGCAGTGTCCCTCGACTTCCGAAAGGCTTTCGATACAGTTCCGCATTGCCACCTAATGAACAAAATACGAGCGCACGGAATATCAGACCAACTGTGTGACTACTCGAGAGTTTCTAGCAAAACAGAACACATCATTGCATTCTGAATGCAGAGAATTCTTCAGAAGTACGGGTGGCTACTGGCGGGGCCCAGAGGAATTTTATAGGACCATTACTTTTGACACTATATAAAAATTACCTAGTACAGAATGTCGGAATTTCCGTGAGGCTTTTCGAGGAGGATGTGCTCGAAGATAGAGAAATCGGCGACATAAAAATCGTTGGGAAATTTGGGAAGAGCTGCAGAAGATCGACGCTCGGTGTAGGGATTGGCAACTGACACTCAACATAAAGAAATGCGGCGTATTGCAAATACGTAGACAGAACGGCCCTTTATTGTACGTTTAAAACATTTCGGAACCACCAATGGAAGCAGTTACTTCCACCAAATATCAGCGTGGGATTCACCGGATGAGTCCTCGGGAAATGTGTGGCGTTAACTCGTTCGACCAGAGGAAATAGAGAAGATCCAAAGAAGAGCAGCACGTTTCGTTACAGGCTCATTTAGTAGGAGCGAACACGTCACGGAGGGCTCAGCCAACTAAAGTGGCAGACGCTGCTGCTAACTCTGCTGCAAATTTTGTATTGCATATGACAGGGACTCCGGCGGTCCTTCGAGCTTTGTTCAGTTTCAGCGATTCAGCTGTTTCTGACCGTCACTGACGCTCACATCTACTGTATTACGCAGTGTTGGCACTGATATGCCCACTGCTGGCTTTCCTTTGGGATTCTTCTGCTGACTACTGTCTAATGTGTTTTGTAACGGTGCGCCAGCACGAGTTGCTGGCATTGTCAGAAAAATCGCTAAACAAACGTAGGATAAAAACGTCGGAAACAATGACCAACCGGAAATAAAAGGAACGATCAAAAAGTTACCGTTCGAAGAAAGCCGCAGAGTCCAGAATCGGTATGGCAGACCTCATGTAACCGCCGTGAGCACTGACACAACCATCCCACCGACGCACGTGGCTGAAGATACTCGTCTGTGTCCAGCTGCGTAAGAAATCACATCTTTTTTAAGGGACCGAAGGCACGAGCAGAGATCAAGACTGTGGGGCGGCTGCTCGAGTGTCGGGAGTTGAGCCTTACGGGGACGTGCGTTGTCTCGCATCGCCACGTCACAAGAGGAATTTCGATCCGAGACTTCGTTAAAATACCACACTTTGAACTCCAAAACCCATTGTATATCATCAACCTCGCCATGCTGGTGATGTATACCGTGTGAAAGTTTTACTGGTTGCCCATCCGCACTAATGTGTCCGACGTCAACGTGCAATAACCACTCCCAGCGTGTCTAGAGGATGCACAGCCTTTGTGGTAACACGGAAATGGCACGATTTGTCTGACGCCCGCAAGGGCATCGTCACTGAACTTCGGCCTGCCCCCTTCACTGTGGTCAGCGTTCCTGACGCCTGTCTAATAGGTCCAGGTTCGATTCCCGGCCGGGAATCCCCCACTCGGGGCCTGGGTATTGTGTTGTCATCAACATCGACACGCAAGCCGTCCAGTGAGCCGTCACCTGAAAACACTTGCAACTTGGTGGCTGAATGTTCCCGAGCGGGAACTCGCAGCTATCGGTGCCATACGATTACTTCATTTCATTGGCATTCGGACCGAGGGTGGAAGCATTTCCAAAACCACAATGTTTGTAAACTGTCTGCTTACCGCTGTTAAAGTGTACCACGCACGGCAAAATGGACCTGTATAAACCGGCGCCGAGTTAAACCAGGGGTAAACGACGGCCGCAGAGCTGTGCAACTGCAACTGTTGAGCAACTGACCACATGAATCGAGACGAAATTAAATTATCAATTTCCAATTTGGACAACCAACACCAAATGTATACCAATTCGAGCACATAGCGTTAAAGCCTTCTGCTGAAAGCGAATTCGTAAAGGAGTGCCTCTTGCACATGTTCGACAAGAAAAAATAAGAGTTCAAACAGGTTAGTTCATCGAGACGAGCAGCTGTTCGTCCAACTGCATCATAGCTGATGACATTATAAAAAGCTTTTCTGATCTGTCTGCCACATTCGAAGCACTTGCGGACTGTTTGGAAGAAAGTAGTGGTTTGCCATACACAGTTCAGCATTTTCTCTTCGTGGTCAAGATATGAAGTGCAACGTAATGAAAGAATTATTAGCCTTACAGCAATTCAAAGGTACCACAACTGAAGATATTTTTGAATAAGTGAAAAAAATCATCGAAACTCTGAATCTGCAGTGGAGTCAACATTCTCAAGTTTGTTCCGATGGAGCGAGCCTCTGCGATGTTCGGTTCACGAAAAGGTTTTATTCGCACATTAAATGAAAAATTTGCTGGATTAAATGTTAAGTAGTCCAAATTAAAAGTTTTTCATCGCATTATTCACCAACAGAGCGTGTGTGCTAAATCAGTTAAAATGAAAAATGTCATGGATGTGATTACCATGTGCATCATTTTATAAAGTCCCATACATTAAAACAGTATTTGGACAGTCTGTATTACGACCACGAAGATTTGACTCATCACAGCGAGGTGAGAAGGTTGACTACGGGCACTCGCAAAGAAAAACAACTGACTGAAGAACATCAGCCCCTATGGATTTGTGATGACGCATTTCCGGTTGACATAACCCGTCATTTAAACTTCTTAAATTACAAATTGCAGAAGTAAGACCACTTATTTCCCGAATTATACTGTCATCATAAAGCTCTTCACACTAAAGTGCTCTAGTGGGAAATGCAGATGAGAGCTGGAACCTGTTACCATATTCTTACAGTGACACCTCAAGAAAATATTAAGTTATTTATGATGATAAAGTGAAATTCTTACTAGCAAAATGAGCCACAAAATTTTCTGATTTCAGGTACGAAAACAGCATTTGCGCTATATCTGTTAACTCAGCAAAATGTGACGTAGGGAATGCGTCAGAAAACCTTCAAATGGAACTATTTGCACTTCAGAAAGATTTTTCTTTAAAATCTAAATTTGGAGAAGTAGACCAGGTCGAAATTTGTGAAACTTAGTTGACTGAAGAAAAGTATGCACGTCTGAGATCAGATGCTACAAAGAAAATTTGTCTTGCCGGAGGCCATGTAAGTATGGACAGTTGTTTTCTCTCAAGAAAATAAATGCGATAGGAATACAAGGTTAACAGTCGACAACCTGGAAAATACCTTAAGACTCTGTGTCAGTGATATAAATATAGATAGCAACTGTCTTGTGTTAAAAATTTAAGCTCACAACTCACATGAGTTTGCTGTTGATTTTTTCACGAATTAATCATTTCAAAGGATTTGTCTCTGTATTTATGAAGTGTGACTGTCGTGATTTCTGTTAGCTGAAGGAAAAATTTGTGTGTTTTTCGCATTGAGGGAGATAAAGTCGCCAGGTGAACATAAAGTGAATGTACTCTCCAAAACGCGTGGTTTTAGGCATAATCGGATGGCGTGATGTGTCAGGAAGTGGTGCCATTCCACTCCATACACATTAACGCCTCAGATGCTATTATTCTCGCCTTATGCGCTAGGAGTTTCCTCACGTACTTTCTCTATCTCTTCATCTTCAGTTTGCGGCGTCGGCATGTATACCTGAAATATCGTTGTCATAGTTGGTCTGTCGTCGTTTCTGTTCACAGTAACACACTCTCTGCACTATGCTTCTCCGTCCATCTTTTAGAATACTGCTGTGCAGTGTGGCGTCTTTGCCAGACAGGATTGACGGAGTTCATCGAGAAAATTCAAGAGAGGACAGCACGTTATGTATTATCGGGAAAGAGGGGAGGGGGTGTCACTGAAATGATACAGGATTTGGGGCGGATGTCGTTAAAAGTAAAGCGTTTTTCGTTGCGACGGAATCTTCTCACAAAATTTCAATCACCAACTTTCTCTTCCGAATGTGAAAACGTTTTGCTGACGCCGACCTACAAAGGGAGAAACGATCATCGTAATAAAAGAAGGGAAATCAGAGCTCGAACGGGAAGATATCGGTATCCGTTTTTTTCCGCGCGCTGTTCGTAACTGGAGTAACGGAATTATTGTGAAGGTGGTTCGATGAACTTAAGTGTGATTTGCCGAGTATCCACGTAGATGTAGAAGGTCTGGACAGAGGACTGCAGCAGGCTGACGGTGGAAGATTACTGCTAGCTGCAGCAGTCGCCGCCCTGAAAGACGCCACTCTTGAAATCTGGGCAGGGGCGCGGTGCTCCTCGTCGAGTAGGGGAAATTTACAATTTCTCAACATTTCTGATACATTTTCTTTCCAGTCAATCAACGCCGTCATGATGTGCACAGTCCTTTGCATACTGTGTTAGTAAGACCTGATGTGTGTGCCACACACCCGAGCTAACGCCGTACAGGTGTTTATTTCCCAATCTCTTTCGCCTGTCAGACATGAAACTTAATACACAATAGGCCGGTAGCACTATTTTCCAATACTTTACAAATTCGTTGAATACATGGCAATTTTTGTGAAGGTGAAAATAGGATATATTCGATACCTTTTACAAATGCCGTTTCTATTAAAACTTCAAAACCATTCTCGTCCCCCCCCCTCCCCCAAAGAATAGTGGGTTTCATTTCCAAAATTGGGTACCAACGTTACATAAACTGCAGCAAAGTACCCAAAAAACGCACTGAGAAGAAAGTTTTTACTTTGGCGTCTTATATTTCGTTGATAAAAGCCGTGATAAACATTAACCGTGGACATACTAACTTAGCAACATAGGGGTATTCAATATAAAATATCACTGAGATAGTGAGTTCAAACTTTCTACAAAATCAGTTCAAACTGTAAGATGCAATATTTCTGGTTTACTTGTTCTAGGATTGAGAACAACTGTGTAACTTGAAAAGATATATTACGTGTCGCAATATTAGCACAAAAATACACGCTTTGTTTCCAATGTGACAACAAAAAGCAGTTGTTAGGATAACGCATCTCGTCAGCATCCAAAAGTGAAATAACCCTAAACACAACAATATTAAATCCCACCCCTCAGAAAGTTACATAATTCTACAACACAACAATATTAAAGTTTAACTAGAAGTTTCTTTTCAAAATTGTTCCTACAATTACGTTATGATGTTGGTCAGTCTACGAAAATCGTCCGATTCCGATTTAAAGTTCGGTACTATTTTTAGGATGACAATCAAGTCTACGGTGGATGGTTAGTGATGTGACAAATTGAGCAAAAGATCACCCTAGGTCGCTCGACTTTACAGTGGATGCAAACTGGTGAACCAACAGTTTTACGCCTCTGCACGCGGAATTTACCTTAAGCTGCGATGATCTGTCGTCTGCTAGGCCGCTCTCTTCCGCTGAAATTCCTATAAGACTAATCAAATTAAACCTTTGCTGAATTTTCCTGCAGGAACTTTCCCTACGTTTCTCGTTATGCGAGAGAACATTTACTCATCTGTAGTCGTAGAATGTAGCAGTATACACGCGCGTGGTTGGAGCAGCGTGCCCTCTCAGTTCTTGCAGGAACAATTAACTAATTGACTGGTTCGTTTCTCCACAGTAGGAGCTAAACGATGCTTCAGCTAATTTCTAGGTGTACGTCAGTCACTGTGAACGCAGTGTTCACCACAATTTCTTCTCTGCGTCGTACAGAGCGTTATGCCCTCCATTTTGCACTTGACGCCAGTTCAGAGAAGACTTCCGAAAATTTCCCATCTTGACTTACTCATAGCCGATCTGTCTCCCCACCTCTTCACATCACGGCTTTTTTCGACCAATAGGAGCGTTGCTCTTATTTTGTAGAAGAACTATCTACCAATCGCAAGGTCCCTACCATTAAATTGCGTCGAAGCTTTGGCTCTTTTCTCCTTCCTAGCACGTACGTTGACCTCTCACGTATGTACCACTCACTTGAAATGTGATCGAAAATGCGTCACTGGTCTTCTTTCGATCCCATTCGGAATTCCGAAATGCAGTTTCCTAAAAGCTTTCTTTCCTGTCCTCCCTCAGACGGGACATTATACTCGCTTTCCCCATCTGAGTCACCTGGTCGGTCGTTGACTTCCGCCTGGGATTCCTCCTGTAGCGCGGCCTTGCCTCTGCCCTAGTCGCTCTGCATTCCCAGCCAAACACCTCTCGCTGCTTGTTTCACCTTCCGCTCAAACATGCATTATAGAAACGGTGTGTTAAGTACCATCAGTTGAGTGTCATCCCTTTTTGCATTACATACTACTAGACAAATTTGCTCATTACCATCGAATTAAGTTAGATGTCGTATTCACCTTCCCATTGTGATGTATAAAGCTCTGATGTAAGGTGCGAATCTGACCTTCATTTATTCTGCCACCTTACATATCCTCCATCCATGTTCAATTTTGTACTGGGTCAATCAATAGTTGAGAAATTGATTGAAGTCAGTGCAAAATTGGTTGCAACTGCTGGCTATAGCAATTGACATATTTACTGACCCAACTTCCTATTTTAAGATTTTGTATAACCCTTAAACAGTGGTTCGATTCGGTCTTACACTTCTAGTTTACACTGTATTCGATTTCTTGTTTACAGATTAGACCTCTTAAGTGATTTTCTTTTTTCCTTTTAAACTTTAACATTCTTACTAAATTTTTGCTTTTTATACAACTCTATTTATGTTTTTCAAAATCGTTGTCTATGTGAAACGTCCTGGCAAATTAAAACTGTGTGCCGGACCGAGACTCGACCTCGGGACCTTTGCCTTTCGCGGGCAAGTGCTCTACCATCTGAGCTACCCAAGCACGACTCACGCCCCGTCCTCACAGCTTTACTTCTGCCAGTACCTCGTCTCCTACCTTCCAAACTTTACAGAAGCTCTCCTGCGCACCTTGCAGAACCAGCACTCCCGAAAGAAAGGATACTGCGGAGACATGGCTTAGCCACAGCGCGGGGAATGTTTCCAGAATGAGCGAAAGTCTCATTCTCGTTGTCTATATTTTTATTGTAATTTTAAATTCCAGCCATTTGATTAGATATACAAAATTGTATCATACATATCGTTTTTCTACTTTGAGACTAATCTGTTTCTTGCTTGTTTGATTTCTGTTAAATGACGATGGCTATGTATTGATATTGAGGAAACCTTAATTTGACATTATACTCCCCTTTTATAATAAAATTGTTTTATGTCAATTATAATTTAAGCATTTTAATTACATACAATAAAGCTTTATGATCTATAGCTCAATCATTCCCATGACTTTACTGGCATAATCGTATATATGAACATATTTATATTCCCCAAAACTCTTAACTCTATGCATTATAACTCTACAAAATTTTTCAAATTTTTTTTCACAAACATATTAAGTTTCTAATCCTACTAATTACTTTACAAAATTTTAAATTGACATAATGGAATAGCTAAACCCTTCATAATTATCTGTCCTATAATTTTATTGAACACATTACACTAGAATCTTAACCTTCCAAAAATGTTATTATTAGGTTTTCTTAACTTAAATATGCTAAAAAAATATCATGTTCAAGGAAATATTACTGATATGTCAAGATAAAAAAAACATCATTAATAAAGATCTATTGCAAACACATAAAAATCTTCAGATTCACATATTTTTAAACACAATAAGAAAATTTCCCTTTTTTTCACGTATAAGTCTGTCACAGACAGTTCTTCCGTCGAACATGGAATGACGGTCGTTCGTGTGCCTCGCCGTGTCTCTGTCGAGCATGGAACGACGCTCGGTTTGCGTCTCGCCGCGTTTCTGTTCAGAATGGAATGGCGGTCGGCAGAGAGAAAGGTTGCTAAAGGTCTGAGCGTGTCGTGAGAGCGTGGTTGCCTTTGTCTCATGTTGCATGTGCCCGTGGTGACGTTGTATTGGGGATCACTTTTTGGCAGCATAAACTTTTCTTCAATTTTCGTCGAGTCTTTACTCCAGTTCATCATTGGTCACTTCGTCCTAGGTTTCCATACGATTTGTAATCTCCCGTTTTTCGAAATAACATCTGAAGGTGCTGCAATTTGCCATAAAGAATATTGGATGTTTATATCGCTAGAACAGTTAAATTGTATTCTTGTTAGTAATTAAATGCAATAATGGTCTTGTATGGGAAGGGATTTGAAAAGGTTTCTTGATCTCTTCTGGTCCAGGTTCTTCCTTCTTCCAAATCTTCTGCGTTGCATCTTCTGTTCTTGGTGCATCTTGCTGTCTTCTCACTTGTATCTTCGCTCTTCTCTGGACTCGGAATTAGGATTGAAGACCTGTTTAACCTCGTTCTCGTTTAATCCGTTCTTATGGCGTCTCCTTTGCAATGGTTGTGTATTCATTGTAATCGGTTGTTCATCTACATAAGTTGGACAGCCTTTCATCGTTTTCTTGTTCCGTCCCATGAGTGTTCAGGGATTGTTTCACAGTTGTCGAATTTCGTACGGTCTGATAACAGTTTCCGCTGAGTCTAAGCCTACGCTCGTCCTCGCCGTAATATGTCCGCCTCCGTTCCGGTTCGGTGGACCTCCATTATCTCTTCAGATGCTACTTTGAATAGTTCGCGATAAAAGTGCCACGTATCGAACAATATTGCAAAACCATTGTTATAACGCTTGTGTGTGGCTCTCCTATGAATAAAGCACACGCTATGGTACATGTTGATTGTATCCACGATGCGTTGTAGCTCTCCAAACTTTTCCACAGAGGAGTTATCCTTCCACCAAGGCATCTTAGCTGAGGCACCAGCCACTCACACTCTGTGTCCCTTCCTCTCACGCTAACCGCTCTCCTCAGTCTCGTCGTCGATCTGGCCGCAATGATGCAGCACCTTGTCTGCTGACTTCATATCTAATACAATGTCTCTTTCTTAAGTTACCCTAAAACTTTACAAACTTCTTTCATGACTTTACAAAAAGTATCATTTACATTATAAAGAAAATGTATTTCTTATCACTATCTTCCTCCTTTTTGGTCATTTACTTAATTCTTCCTTAAGATAAAAGTCATGGTTTGCTCATCTTCATCACGATGGATACTAAGAGTGAGATTGATAGTGCTGACGGTTAGTAAGTTAGCGACTTTCAAATATTACTTCTTTTTTAGTCTTCTAACTACAAGTAAATTATGTTATTTTGAAAACTTCGCGTCCTTTTCTCTTCAATCTCTTCTTTTTGTCCTTAGTTGTAACAGAACTTCAAAACGCACTTTATCTCTGCTATTGTTTTTTTACCTTTCAAAAACCTTCTCTATTGATCTATCGCATTGTTTTAAAGCTTAAAATTTCTTTTCTCATTTGCACTTATCGCTTTCTCCTTTTTTGTCGATAGTAAACTTTTATGTTCCTTTCTTCCCTCATCATACTCTTCCTTATTGAAATCTTTTCTGGGTTAGTTTTTCTTCCCACTGTTCACCTCCTTCCACGAAATAACGTGTTTCGTCCTTAATTGCATATTTCAATTCTCTTTCCTAATTATTACCTCCTAACGACTTCTAATATTTATTTCCCTCATATCTCTCGTTCAGTATCAGATTGTGCTACTTTCCACAAGTCATATACGCTTCTCATATTCCCCCAAAATATCTCCTCAATTATTTGTTCACCGTCCTCGACGGAACAAATTAAAAATGCCTGTCTCCTACCCACCTAATTATCTATTTCCTTCCTACTTCTTCACTTCCTTTCCTCTACAAACATCAAGTTCCTCCTCCTTCACACTACGTCTTTAAGAGAGAATCTACTACTATTTCGTCAAACTATCCACATGCTGATCTCTATTTTTCTCCTTACTTTCAACTCTTTCCCCAGAACACATTTCGTTTGTAGAGAAGTTACTTAGTTCTTACTTTCCTATCATTTCTCATCACTCTCCCTTTACCTTAAAAACAACATTTATTTTATTTATTTAATCGAGATAAGTACAAGTTAAAAGTTATATCTTTGTGCGTTTTGCTATCTTTCATACTTTTTAATTTTTGGACGTTTAATACAACTAAATTCTCATGTGGAGTTACTCCTTTTTCTTCTGTCTAACCTTTGTATACTCTTAAATGAATCACATGGTGCAAACCTAATGATTTTCCTGTTTCTTGATTCATCAATTCGACTGCATTACTCTGGACTATCTTACTTATTTCCATGGGGCCTTTGCAAATAAAAAAGAATTTGTTTTCAACGCTGTAACCTTCCTATTGCTTAGTGCTAATTTTACAAAAAGTCGATGTTTAAATTTAGGTATTGGAGGGACTACACTTTAACTTGGGTATTACTATTGGTCTTTACCTGGGTTTGGTGGCTTCACGTCGACTTCTTCTACCGGTTCATTTCGCGTGTTTTGTCCCACTGAAACTTGATTTCCCAACCTTTCAACGTTCTGGTCATTCCATTACCACCTGGATAACCTGGATTTTGCTGCTGAAAGCCTCTAAACCTTCCGCCTTCGTTCGCACGGGGATTGTATCTCGGATCATAGTTACCACCGTAGTTTCTAGGACCGAGTCTACCATCCGCGGCCCACCAAAACCGTAATTGTTATTTGCCCTTTGTTTTTGGAAACGCCGAAACCATAATTATTATTGTTATCTCATGGGCGACTACAACTCCTTCCAAAACCATTACCTTTTCCTACATTATTATTGCCATTGGAATTATTATTATTAAAACCTGATCGGTTGCTGTTATGCCCCCTATTATTGATTTCTCTGCTTGTATGTTGTTTCTTCGCGTCATCTTAACTCAAAATGAATTCAAGTTCCCTTAGCATTCCTTCAAATGCTTGTATGTTGTCTCCTGTCCTACCAACCAATGACTGCTGATAACGTAACGGCAACTTCTTTGTGCACATCCGTTTCTGTTCCCCATCACTGTATGGGTTATCTAAACACTGGTTTTTCTTTGTCATTTCTTCGAAAAATCTAACGGGTTTCTTCTCTCCTGAATTTTCGGACAACTCTTTCTGTAATAACTCATACTTTATTCTATTTTGTGTTTATATGGACCAGTCTCGCTCCAAGAATGCGGATTTAAATTGCTCACACGATTGACAGTTTACAGCTACTCTATGCATGGATTCCGCTATTGCGCCGTCTATATGCCCACAAATGATGTCAAGTTTATGGCTAAGTGGCCAATGCGCTTGGTAAACCGATCTGAAATTGATTTATAAACGTACGTGGATGTAAGCCGTTCCTGCTTTCTTGATAATGTTGATATTTTCTGACTGTCAAAAAGTGATCATTGTCAAATTATTCTCTGTCACCATAAGAAGTTTGTGTTTTCACAACATTATCCGTTCCTTCCAATTGTGTCATGTTCTCTTGTACTCGCTCACCCACATTTGGGTTTTGATATGACGTATGTATGTCCCATTTAGTATCGTATCAATGCCGTGGCGTGCAGTCATCCAAACCGCACCGTTCCTCATGTGTCAGACTGAAAGATTCGTTTACATTTCCCGTTAATGGCTCAGTATTTTGCCTTTCTGTTATATTCATTTTGTCTTGGGGTCTATAACCTGTTTTGCTGTAACTCGGAAATTCCGCAATTGGTGCATGTGTCACCGTAACTTGCTGTTCCCTCGCGTCACTCGCGTACGTACGGAGGGTCGGCTGCCACTCTGTCGGAATGCGCGCGTTTACCGTTTCTCGCTCCCTTGTCTGCTGTGACCGCCCATAACCTGCTTCGCTCAGCTGTGTTAACTGTTCTTTTCCTAGTTGCTTTTGTTTCGCTTCCGTATTTATGGACGCAGCCTCTTGTGGGTACACGACTGGAATTTCATGACGTTTTTGTGTTTCCGCTACTGCTGCGGAAGATAGCGCAACTGACTTGTTTATTTCCGGATTTCTGTCCAGCACTATGTCGGATGATATTATCGATTCCATTGCTTTGCTACGTTTTCTGTACGATTCTCGATACACTGTTTTAGTTCTGTACGAAGGTGTTCATACTGTTTCTGATTTTTCGAGACTACGTTTTCAATGCGCGTGTCGAATCGCTTTAATGCGGCTCGCGTGACACGTTTTCTGACATTGAGCTGAGCTCTTCCACGATTTATTGCGCCTTACCAGACGTATTACGTGCTCACTTATCCACTCTTTGATTACCGTTAGACACTGCACCCTGCACTTGATCAACGTCAGAACGCATCTTTTTCTGATCAGCCATTAACGATTGTATAAGCTCGCGCGAGTCTCTCGCCTCCCTCCGGATTTCAGTAAACTGTTCATTAGCTGCCATTCGTAGTTTTTGCTGATCTTCGCGGACTTTTTTTGAACCCCGTTTAAGTTTCAAATTGGAGAGTTCTTAAGGCAGCATTTGTCTTTGTTTTTAAATTTGCCGTTTCGATTTTTAAGTCTTCTAACCTTGCATTTGTTTCCGTTTTTAAATTCGCTAACCTCGCATCTGTTGCAGCTTTTAAATTCGTTAACCCTGCATTTGTCTGCTTTAAGACCATAGTGAGTTGCTGCAATATTGCAAACACACTGACTCTTTGCCATCTTCACCTGTCACCATTTAATGAAATTTTGCCGTTTGCGTCTTTCACGTGGCGTTTCACCGACTTCCACGCACACTGCGGACTCACGTACACACATTTTTACTGTTGGAAACTGTCCCGTTTAGTTCAAAATTACTATATTCGGTCCAACATACCGAAGTTGCTCGTCCTTTGACTCTATTTCTGACCCACTAGCTCCGTTATTTGTTTGTTTTCGTGCATTCTCCGAGTCTGATACTAATCGTGAAGCTGCTACCATTCCCTCTGCACTATCTCTACGTTCCGTTCTGTGACTCGCACTCGATACTTTTTGTTCTACACCTATCTCTGTCTTGTCAAGATCTTCAGTTTGACTTATCTGCGACACTCTCCGTTCTTCCGCCATCCCACACCGTCTCGCTAACCTCTGTCTTTGTCGAATTGCGCGAGCTTGCACTCCCGTCAACACCACGTTATATGATCTTACACGTTTCCAAAATATCATAGAAAGTTTCTTAGATTATTTACTCATCATTAGCAACACTGTTCACTGTTCGTGGATTTTCAAATCCAGCCCAAGGACGCCGTGAATAACTTCGCATGCACCAGTAAGGTCTCGCACAAGCTACTTCTACACAGTGACAAGTGTTCTTCTATTTCCTAATACAACTTTTCTACACTTTGGATCATACATTTACTGTATTCTGTTCACTATACATTTACATACATTGGGTAACCTCGACACAAAACAACATGAAATTTCTTTTTCAAAATTCAAAAACTTTTATTTTTGTTACTAATTTGACTAATTGCCATCCAGGCAGACCAATTGTCACCTGGCAGGGTCGCTATTTGTAACATGCAATATTTCTTGTTTACTTGTTCTAGGATTGAGAACAACAGTGTAAGTTGAAATGATATATTTAATGTCGCAATATTAGCACAAAAATACACCCTTTTACACCGTTTTCAATGTGACAACAAAAAACAGCTGTTAGGATAACGCATCTCGTCAACGTCCAAAAGTGAAATAATCCTCAACACAACTATATTAAATCTCACCCCTCGGATAGTTAAATGATTCTACAACACAACAATATTAAAGTTTCTTTTCAAAATTGTTCCTACACTTACGTTATGATGTTGGTCAGTACTATGAAAATCGTCCGATTCTGGTTTAAAGATCACCCTAGGTCGCTCGACTTCACAGTGGATGCAAACTGGTGAGCCAACAGTTTTACGCCTCTGCACGCGGAATTTACCTTAAGCTGCAATGGTCTGTCGTTTGCTAGGCCGCTCTCTACCGCTGAAATTCCTATAAAACTAATTAAACCTTTGCTGAATTTTCCTACAGAAACTTTCCCTATGTTTCTCGTGATGCGAGAGAACATGTACTCATCTGTAGTCTTAGAATGTGGCGATATACACGCACATGGTTGGAGCAGGATGCATATTATAATGCCCTCTCAGTTCTCACAAAAACAAGTTATCTTTTTGCATTACATACTGCTAGGCAAATTTGCTCATTACCACCGCATTGAGTTAGGTGTCATATTCACGTTCCCGTTGCGATGTATAAATCTCTCATGTTGTAAGGTGCGAATCTGAACTTCATTTATTCTGCCACCTTACAAAACATTTTCGTTTTGTAAAAACTCTGAAAAGAGATCACTTTCAATTTGCTTTTAAAGAATTTGTTTTGGATAACTGATTAACTGGCTTCAGACTAATCACAGTTGCATTCACCAAATCGAGTTTGATTTTTCAATGTACTTTAGCAGTACCTGAAATGGCGGACAAATTTGAGGGTATGTAGCACGGCAGCAGGCTACATTGCAACATCCTGTTGTCAGTGTTTCGTTGCGTGCGGTGGTGTTTTGAAACTGACAAGCAATATCTCACCATATTGCATCTCACTCCGCTGTGTTTGTCCATGGTGACATTGGCACTATCGGTTCCTCGAGACCATTGCCACTGGGGTCACACCCAATAGCTGTGCAGTACCAGCCACGAGTGAGTTCCATCATCCAAGTTCGAAAGTCTGTAATTTGGCTTCTTAATTTAGGTTCCAAAGGCTTGCTCGTGGTTGTAGGCCTACCTGTCTGCTTACAAACCCATTTGCTGAGTACCTTATTTCAGATTCTCAGATCTGCAAGAGTATCTCGCACAGGTGCCAAGCAAAAAGTAATATCAATTTGATTTTCAATTTATCAATGCCGATAACATTTTTGAGAAGTCAACAGAAGAATGGCTTTGCAAGCAGACTGGTTTCGCCGCAAGGTTCTGGAATCTAAATTAAGGAACTGAATTACAGGCTTGCTAATGTGGACGAAGAAACCCATCTGTGGTTGCAGGGACGTAGCCAGGAGCGGGAGGTGGCCGGATTTCTTAACAAGGACCTTAAAATGATACACGTTTCTCATTTATTCTTAAAATTTCCATAAAGAACGATAAACCATTTTATTCGACAATGATCTCGGAGTTTTCATCAAGCGGGGATATAATCTCCTTACTTAGGAGCGCCGTATTTTGGCAAACCACTAATAAGCAGTCACGCTGCAATTTCGCTTCACCCTCCAAGGTCATTTTTACACTTTTCTTCTTTCAGTCTGGACTGGAGATGAGGAAGTTACCAGGAACAGAGCTGATTTTTTGGGGCACAGTGATTGTTACTGACAGGGCTTTTGGAATAAAGAGATCTCTGTTCGATGGAGAAGCCAGAACAGTTTTGGTGGAGAAAATGCGAAGGATCCTGAATTATTCAACCTTACTCTTTCCTCATTTAAGTATGCATCTCTCACTTCTTACATTGTAAGATCATTTACTGCATTAAAGACTGTCCCAACAGGCAATGCATGAGCCTAAAAGAGGAGAATTTCTTAATCCTGTGGCTTTCAGTGCCAAATGCTCCAAAGAGATGCTCGGCTTGTCTTTGACGTAGCTATTTTGATTTGAACAGTGGGGCTGCATGTTTTAGTAAATTGGAATCTTTCAGGAAATAAAGGTATTCGGAAGGAACTGGTTGTGGCCTATTGTAAGGGATCCACAGACAATGAGTTTTAAAGTTGCTGGCGGATGGATTCAAACTGCCTCGCCTACCGTATCCAGGGATTGCCAGCTCAGCGGCCTAACACGCAGAGCTACCCCAAGTCGGTAGAGAATTTGGAAAAACCGGTTGTTGTACACTGTTTTAAAGTAAAGTAAAATGCATCGCACCACAAGATTGATTTCTGACATTGCATGTTTTTTCTTTAATTGTGTGTTTTAGTCATTTGATAGACCACGAATGCAAACATATTTTAAGATTTAATTGTGCATGAAATTTCTGGCTTCAGTCATTACAGCATCATAAGAGGGTGAATAGATTTTAGACCGAAGGGGGAGCGGAGGGGTGATGTAGGGCGCAGTCAACTCGGATGAATCTAAGCACCCACTGAAAAAATCTGTTTGAAACGAACCAACTGTAGAGTGTGCTGTCATGCCGTACCTCTTGGCTCTCCACAACCCTTCACTGTCCTTCCTTATCGAAACTCGTTTTCATAACTGTGTGGCGCCCAGGTGACCAGAATGGTCGATATTCTGCCATTTGATCTACTAATGATAGATTATTGAGCAAATTTTTTGAAGAAATGATCAACGCGAGTTTTGGGCGACATAGACAAATCCAAATGCATTTTTATACACTGACTTTAATTTAAAGTTATTTATAGTATTTTCCACTCCGTTGCCTTGTGAAATACAGAAATACTGGAGACCCAAAGTGCTACCAGCCTCAAAACAACGACTCCAGTGCCAAAACATTAAACTGCTATGGATAGGTAATTGAGGCTGCTGGTAAGGGGCACATATTTTAACTGACCGTAAGTTAGCTAATGATTGAAAATCGATTTTACTCATCGTTACTGTTGGAAACCTATTCAGAATTGGAAGCTATCACAACACAAAAAAGCTATCACACATAGCACAAAAAAAAATGAATGGTAGCACTGCAAGCAAGAACTGAAATGACTCACAAAACAATCGAGCTAAAGAAAGCCAATAATATATCTTGGGTAAAAGAGGGATGGGCTACATCCGACAGTACTATGGATGTATAGATCAAATCTACTATGGATGTATAGATCAAATCTATCATTGGTCTTGCTGGCTATCGATAGTGCATATCCGTTTTCCAATTTCATTACACGACAAGTAGCTCGGTGGCTGGTACTGCACAGCTATCGGGCGAGACCTTTATAGCGGTGGCGTTGCCGATTCACGTTCTTCAACCGGCAGTGCCAATGCCATGACGGAGCAGAGCAGTAAGGTGAGGAATTACTTCCCAGTTTAAAAACAAAAATCACACGCAAAGAAACACGGAGAGCAGGATGCTGCAATATAGCTACTGCAGCAGTTGACTCCCTCAAATTTGCCCATCATTTCGTGTACTATTACCGCACTAGAAAAATCATACACGATTTAATGAATGCATGAATAAGTTGCTCTTTCCAACTGTGATTAGTTTCAAGTCAATTATGGAAAACAGATTTTCTAAAAGCAAATTGAATGTGATCTTTTTTATATAATTGATGCAAAAACAATAGAAATTTAGGTAGCAGTGCGTGAGTGATATTTTGTATTGAAAACCCTTATGTTGCAAAGTTACTGTGTCCAAGGTTCACGTTTATCACGGATTTAATCAACGAAATATAACAAGCCAAAGCTAAACTTCATTCGGATTGTGTTTTTTCGAATACTTTGCCTCAATTTATGTAACACTGATAGCCCATGTTGGAGACAAAACCCTCTGTTCTGTGTGGGGTGTGGGTGCTGAGCTTAAAACACGTTGTTTCGTATTATAATGGTTTAGAAGCTTTAATAGAAAGTGTCTTTTGTAAAAAGTGTCAAATATACCCTATTTTCACCCTTTCACAAAAAAATCGTCATGTTTGCAACGAAGTTGTAGATTATTGAAAAATAGTAGGTGAGTGAAATTTGATATTCCTCATCTTCGTGTTACCGATCTACTGCTTACTGAGTGTTATGTTCAACAAGCGTTTGTTCTACGAGATATAAGAATCCGAAGTTTACATTTTTTTGTGTCGCAATTTTCGCGCCCAACTTTGATTCTGATTAACTAGCATTGTTACTCTGCGTTGGATAACAAAATACACTTTTTTAGCTGTTAAAACAATGATCTTTCTAATGAGCCCTTTTTGGAAAGTTTTGTAGAAATAGTTTTTTGCAAAATCAGGTCAAAATAACGCACTTTTTATCTTTTTACAAAATCTTCAGTTTCGCACTTACTGGGTAGGATTTTGTAGCAGAGTACGCAAAAAGGCTGAGATTCCAACTAACACTGTCTGCTAAGTCGTCAAAGCATAAAATGAACACAAAGTGTGTACATGTGGGACATTGAAACATGGTATATAAATGAAATTTTGCATTTGAGAACTTTGTATCATTAGGTTACTATATGCCTATTTTCATGTTCGTTATGCGTTTAATCAACTAGATATAAGAATGTGAACTTTCGGGAACCAATTTTTTCGGGCGAATTTGTTTGAAATTTTGTGGCCTAATATGGTTCGTAAAATTCCTTTCATTATTATTTTTAAGAGAACGCATAAGGTTGTACAAGGTGGCTAACTTTTTTTTCTTTCAACAGAATATTTCCCGATATGTAACAGCCTAAATTGGCCAGGGATTCAAGCTCGCCCTGTGCAAAGCAACGCGTGCAGTCCAACGAGGGACTGTATCTCGGCCAGTACTGCTTCGAAGAACGTTAAACTTTACCAATGTTCACTGGGGCCATGGACGAATGTCCATATAAAATTTGTCGAAATCCTTGGTGGTCGAGGAGGAGATATAGTTGACATGGAATGACCATACTGAAACTTTTACTGGGTAGGATTTTGTAGCAGAGTACGCAAAAAGGCTGAGATTCCAACTAACACAGTCTGCTAAGTCGTCAAAGCATAAAATGAACACGAAGTGTGTACATGTGGAACATTGTTCAAAAACAAATACCTCTTCATTGGTGATTCAGTCTACTGCAGCACTATATTTAAACAGCTTCTATTCTCCTCTTGTCTATGCTGTTTATTGTTCATGTTTCACTTCCATATAAGGATACAGTCTTGACAAATATTTCAGTCATAAGGTGGATTTATTTATGTATATTACTCTGTTCGATGTTTGAATAATAGAGAACTGTCGTGAAGATCCATCTGCCAGGCACTTAAGTGTGATTTGGTGAGTATCCATGTAGATGTAGATTTGGATATAGATGTATTACGAATCCATATGTAATTCGTAATTCAAAACTGGAAAACAACACGGATTGCAAACTTTCTGTTTGAAACTTAATTTTGAAAATTCCGTTAATTTATCATTAATGCTGCAAGTTCTTTCTCCTTCTCTGTTTTTTTTTTTTTTTTTTTAATCGGACTTTCCAGAAGTTGCCATTAAGTAGCATAAATACATAATCTTCGTGACCTAACTGATAACCTGTGTTCCTTTATTTTCAAAATGCTCCCTGTACATTACTTTAGGCTCATAATAAATGAATTTCAGATCTGATTTCAGGCCTACGTATGTATTAACGCTACCTCCGTGCAACGCGGATTCTCTCCTTGATTTGGCCGTCATCCGTAAGTGTGGGAATACTCGCCCTAAGTGTGGGAATACGTTTCAGTAAATCCTCTGCGCTAATTCTTCTGTTATACCGATGGCAACATTGGCGTTGGGTAATAGTAGCCGCCTCCAAAAGCGGATCTGTGTTCTGAGCAATATTGTTAATTGTGTGATTTAAAAATAACTGATGCGAAGAAACAGCATATGGCTGTAATTGGAAAGGGCCACTAACGAACGATAATTGCAATAAATGATTAACTGCACAACGAATTAATTGATTCCGTTATTTGAATTGTTGCATCAATTACGAATACAAAAATACGCACATAAAAGCGATAAAAATTTTGGGAGTATTTGTTGATCGATGGTAAGAGACAATAAACAAAAACAAATCAGGACAAAAATTTGTAAACCGTTACCTGCTCCAAATTTTATTACATGGAAAAAGAGGACCGCATTACATCCGAAAATTGCTTGAAACAGTAAAGGAGTGCAAAAAACTGAATTTAACATCTACCTGGGATTATAAAATTCACAAAGAGTGTGAACTGGAAGTGCATTGCCACATAGGTAATTGGAGCGTCCTTGCAAAACAGAACTTGCAGATAGGCTTCAAAATGTAAGGCTGGCTCACCTGCACATGCAGAGATTGACACAAGATGCAGTAGAGCTTCAGTGGCCCTCAGCATGAGCGGAAATAGTAGACATCGAGAAGCACTTACCCGTCTAGATGATACAACAGCATCTGGAACAGAGAAAGCAAAGCTGTTGTCGTTCTGCTAGCTTCACACACAGACCGAAACGGTAATTTCTCATTCAACAATAAAGCCACTGTCTGATTCAGGGCCGGATCTGGGGGAGGGGGAGGGGCGGGGGTAAAGTGGGCAGTTGCCCCTGGCGGCAGAATTCCCCGATGTTGCAATCATACTATTGTAGCTATCTAGCGAACAGTTCTTTGGAATGAAATGTTCAGATTAAGATGCAATACATCTAGTGCCTTTTTGAGTTCTATTACAAGTCTACGTTATTACAATGCCATTGTGTTGAAAAACCATCCCATAATCAAATCCTGGCTGCGCCTATGAAGTGCGATAGTTATTCGAGGAACCACTGTTGCGCTGCAGCCTTGTTGCACCAGACGTCACGCAGTTGGCAGCAATAATCAGAATACTGACTCAAACTGTGCATTAAGCTATCTGTTCTAAAGGTCCATTCAAAATATTAATACCATTATTAACTTATTGGAACTTCTTGCTTCAACGTAAATACTTTAATAACAATGTGCATCTAGTAGTTAAATAAAATTATTTAATTGTATTTGCAGCAATACAAGAAAACTGCCAGAATTTCGGCTGTCGACTAACAAAACGATTTTCTGGCTTTGTATTCCTTAAATTGGCGAGCATCAGCCGCAAATCGGCTAAGATGTCAACACTGGCTGACAGAGAGTAGTTTGCGACCTACCCTCTCCCGTCGCCATTTATTGTTGGGGCGCGATGGGGTTACATGGCGTATCACTGTTTTCTGTTGTACTGATCTCTATTGTTCTTCTGTTGTGTATTTAAATTTGTTTAATAACTTGTATAGTTGATGGACGGTCGAAAACGGAGTAGTGGGACGATGTATAGAAAAATAGCAGAAGAGAAGAAGAAAGAAGTATGTGAGGTGTTATCTCAGACACGAAAATTGGATTCCTTTTTCACAAAGTCTGCTGTCAGTTAAGAAAACGAAACATCATGGAAGATTATATAATATAAATTAAATTTAGGGTATTTTGTGTGATGACAATGTTGTAAAGGAAACATTTCTAAAAAAAAAAAAAAAAAAAAAAGGGGGTCAAACCACTTGCATAGTTGTAACTTAATCCTAATCTGAGGTCTTCGAATTATCGCTAACGCACTTACAAATACACTCCTGGAAATTGAAATAAGAACACCGTGAATTCATTGTCCCAGGAAGGGGAAACTTTATTGACACATTCCTGGGGTCAGATACATCACATGATCACACTGACAGAACCACACGCACATAGACACAGGCAACAGAGCATGCACAATGTCGGCACTAGTACAGTGTATATCCACCTTTCGCAGCAATGCAGGCTGCTATTCTCCCATGGAGACGATCGTAGAGATGCTGGATGTAGTCCTGTGGAACGGCTTGCCATGCCATTTCCACCTGGCGCCTCAGTTGGACCAGCGTTCGTGCTGGACGTGCAGACCGCGTGAGACGACGCTTCATCCAGTCCCAAACACGCTCAATGGGGGACAGATCCGGAGATCTTGCTGGCCAGGGTAGTTGACTTACACCTTCTAGAGCACGTTGGGTGGCACGGGATACATGCGGACGTGCATTGTCCTGTTGGAACAGCAAGTTCCCTTGCCGGTCTAGGAATGGTAGAACGATGGGTTCGATGACGGTTTGGATGTACCGTGCACTATTCAGTGTCCCCTCGACGATCACCAGTGGTGTACGGCCAGTGTTGGAGATCGCTACCCACACCATGATGCCGGGTGTTGGCCCTGTGTGCCTCGGTCGTATGCAGTCCTGATTGTGGCGCTCACCTGCACGGCGCCAAACACGCATACGACCATCATTGGCACCAAGGCAGAAGCGACTCTCATCGCTGAAGACGACACGTCTCCATTCGTCCCTCCATTCACGCCTGTCGCGACACCACTGGAGGCGGGCTGCACGATGTTGGGGCGTGAGCGGAAGACGGCCTAACGGTGTGCGGGACCGTAGCCCAGCTTCATGGAGACGGTTGCGAATGGTCCTCGCCGATACCCCAGGAGCAACAGTGTCCCTAATTTTCTGGAAAGTGGCGGTGCGGTCCCCTACGGCACTGTGTAGGATCCTACGGTCTTGGCGTGCATCCATGCGTCGCTGCGGTCCGGTCCCAGGTCGACGGGCACGTGCACCTTCCGCCGACCACTGGCGACAACATCGATGTACTGTGGAGACCTCACGCCCCACGTGTTGAGCAATTCGGTGGTACGTCCACCCGGCCTCCCGCATGCCCACTATACGCCCTCGCTCAAAGTCCATCAACTGCACATACGGTTCACGTCCACGCTGTCGCGGCATGCTACCAGTGTTAAAGACTGCGATGGAGCTGCGTATGCCACGGCAAACTGGCTGACACTGACGGCGGTGGTGCACAAATGCTGCGCAGTTAGCGCCATTCGACGGCCAACACCGCGGTTCCTGGTGTGTCCGCTGTGCCGTGCGTGTGATCATTGCTTGTACAGCCCTCTCGCAGTGTCTGGAGCAAGTATGGTGGGTCTGACATACCGGTGTCAATGTGTTCTTTTTTCCATTTCCAGGAGTGTAAAAATGGCCGCCATTTAGTAATAGTGCAAGATAATTTTTTTAAAGCTGTTTTGTTCTCAATTATACTGTAATCACATAAAAAATTCAAAATATTTAAAAATGGTTAAGCAATCCTCACTGGGCCACTTCATGTGGATTGACTCAGGTATCAATCCCTTACAGTTACTGTAACACTACCACAACAGAGAAGGACGTAAACAAATTACTCAAACAGTAAATCTCTCAAGTTCAGTATGGATTATATATTTTTTGGTTTCAGGTGAAACCAAAGATGGCCCGAGTACAAAGGTAATAGACGACACTGTGAAGTAATGTAAAACACTACTTCCTGGAACATCACCTAGTGTTCAGCAAAACGATGAAACTTCTGAGTTTCAGTTTGACTTTAACGATCCTGGTACATGGTCGAAGAGGTTTTCTGACTATGAAAGATGTAACATTTTTATAACGTGATCCTGACATCGGTCAGAGCTATAGAGAAGATCACACTTTAAGTAAAGATTGGTTTCTAAAGCAGTTGAAAATGGCTCGGTTATAGTGAGAGCAAAAACGCTTTATATTGTATTACCTGCTGATTATTTTGTCCCTTCAAATTCTGAGTCAAAATCATTCTTAGCCAAAAAGGAAGGGATTGTTAATTTAGAAAAAGCTTTTGCCTGGCCATGAAAATTCACCAAACCATAAATTTTGTTTTTGCTCTTGGAAGGCTCTAGAGTCTTCTCTCGGAAGCGGAGGCGTCGACAGAGAGCTGCAGGACCAGGTAAAAAAAGAGGAATTTCACTGGAGAGCAGTGTTGCACTATATTATAGATGCTAGCGTTTTTCTAGCAAAGCAAGGAAGTCCGTTTAGAGGAACAAACGAAGTTGGTGATTTTGGTGATTCACAGAGTGAGAAATTTCTAAACGCCATTGATCTTATATCACACTATAGTGTGCCCCTTCATCTGCGTATTGAACGCCACAAGAAACGGCAGATTATCTATTATTCCAGACATATACAAGATGAGTTCCTTGACATGATTGCCAACAAAATAAGACAAGACATAATTAAAGATATTTTAGATGCTACATACTGTTCGTTGATGTTCCACTGCACTCCAGATATCAGCCACAATGAGCATATGACTCAAGTAGTTCACTATGCCAAGGCAAGTTTTGTTGACTTTTTTATAGTTACAGACAAAACAGGAGAAGGTCTTAGTCAAGAAATATTGAAAAAATAGAACAAGATGGGTTGAACATTAAAGTTCAGACGTCATGACAATGGGGCAAACAATGCTGGAAAGTACAAAGGGGTCCAGTCAAGAATACTTGAGAAGAATAACCTGGCCTATTTCGTACCATGTGCTGCTCACTCTTTAAATTTAGTAGAAGCACATGCAGCCAACACATCTGCTGAAGCCCAAACGTTTTTTCGAACTGTCCACCATTTGTATCTATTCTTCGTACGTTCCACATCAAGATGGGAAATCTTACAAAAACATGTTCCCACAACATTAAAACCCCAGAGGAAGACTAGGTGGTCTGCAAGAGTAGAGGCAGTTGAAGCAGTTTATAAGCATTTTCATAAAGTTTTAAAGGCGCTGGAGGAAATTGAAACCTATAAATTCTCAACACCAGAAACAAAAACAGAGGCAAGCTTTATTTTAAAAAAATATTAGAAAACTCAAATTTATTGCCTTAACTTGTTTCTGGTATGCAATATTGAAAAAAATAGATCATGTTAATCAGTTTCTGCAAAGAGAAGACCTTATAATTGATAAAGCTGTTCGAAACTTTCAAGGTCTTTTGAACTTTCTGGAAACTTCCAGAGACTCTTGTACCTCTGAAGCTATTTCTGAGGCCAAAGTGCTAGCAGAAGACAATGAGGTATCAACGATATTCTCAGAAAAAAAGGAATACAAGAAAGAATAAAATGACCGATGAGCTTTGTGAGGATGAAGTAACCAAACATTCACAGGAAGATTTGTCCAAGATGTCCCTGTCAGAAATAATTGACAGAGCTGAGTACTCAGTTTACCGCACTGGAGAACATTAGTTCAAAATTTAGTTTCCTGTGTGGTGTCCAAATTCAAGAAATGGAAGTGGAGGACTTAAAGGCCAAAGCAGCAGAACTGTCTGATACCTACACGGAAGCTCTAAACAAGGAAGAATTTATTTTTGAAATTGAAAGTTTCAAACACCATGCCCTGGTAATAGAGAGAGAGACTTGCAAAATGCCACTGCATCATCCACATTAAGTTTTATTTACAAAAATAACTTGGTACAGGGGTATCCCAGCATTACTACAGCCTTAAGAATATTCCTTACCATACCAGTTTCTGTTTCCTCTGGAGAAAGAAGTTTCAGCAAGCTGAAACTAATTAAAAATCATTTGAGGAGCATGACTGCTCAACAAAGATTAACAAATCTCAGTATAATCTCCATAGAGCACAAACGAGCTTCTTCCATAAACTACGATGATATCATGAGTTTTTGCAGCTAAAAAAGCTCGGAAAGCGAAGTTTTAAATTGATTATTGTATGGGCTTTATGGTATATTCTTGTATATTTGAAAATGGTTTATTTTCTCTCATCTTAATTCACTTAATAAAATAAGTTAAAGTTGTCAGATACTGATATTTATTTCGAAATATATTACTCAAATTACTCTAAAAAAATTTTTGATTTTTATGAGTGGGGGTGAAAGAAGGGGCGGCAAATTAAAGCTTTCCCGCTTAGTAAAACTCCTAGACACGGCCCTGACCTGATTGACACACAGTTTACGTATATGCGCGAAACAAAAACTCAGAAGCTGTTTAGAACACTCGGCATATTGTCCGAATTGCGTTAGCACTCGTACGAAGACTTTGTTAGTACTGAGGCTGACATTTTCACCGAAAGTTTCCTTCCGCTGTGTCAGTCCAGCTACCGTGTCTCGCCAAGGCGGTATCAGTCGGCGCAGTTCTGCGATGTTGACTTACACACGCCAGTCAAATTTATGGACTAATGAACTGACGTTTTTATTAAAGCTCATTTTACGAAATTAGGTGTCCGTCTCCATATCCGTCTCTACTTTCTGCTGTAGTTTGTGACTGACGTATTCTATGTAAACTGAGGCGTTGATAAATTGATGGTACTACTTTATGACATCAGCAGAACTCCTTCTGGCACTCACCTACGACACAGTCGTTCCGTGCGTTTCCCACGCTACGCAATGTCTACATACACCACGAACTTTTTGGAACATATGTCAGTGAAAGCTGCTTTCCCGTGCACCGGATGCTATGACAGTTTTTGGCCATTTGTGTTGTCCACAACCTCGCCTTCTCTATGTAAGGCCCTCGTGCAGAACCAAACTTGTTTGTGAAATTTGCTCTTGCGTTAAAGGATTTCTAACATTGACTCTGGCACTGTGTTTAAAGAAGAAGAATAAAATTTCACCAAGAAATACACACCTGTCAGGAAAATGTTGTACTCACAACCTGATGATTATTTGGACTTTCTGCAAATGGACAGTGAAAATTTTGGTAATTGTTCATAGTTACTTCGAAATCACATTCAAAAAGGAGACACAAGCATGCGAAAAATTTATTCTCTTCCACTTCGTCCTCTAGTGAGAGTTCACTAAAATAACATGGGGACTGCCTCGGGCATGGATGTGTGTGATGGCCTTAGGTTAGTTAGGTTTAAGTAGTTCTAAGTTCTAGGGCACTGATGACCTCAGATGTTAAGTCCCATAGTGCTCAGAGCCATTTGAACCATAATATCGGAACATATAACTCACATCGTCCATGGAAGAATTGGAGAACTGGGATTTATTTTTTATTCATGAGGAAGTTTCATGTATATAATGTGTTATATCTGTAAGTATAAATCAGAGTTTATTTGTGTACGTGCATGATCTTCTCCCAAAGCCCAGGATCGATTTCCGCCAAATTTGGCACAGAAACAGCAAATCCCACGAGTATCTGCACAGTGGGTTCTATAACCTCCTAGCTCCAATAGGAGGGCAGATATGAGCAAAAACGTGTTTTTTCCAGCCCCTGGTATGTAGAACACCCTGCATAACAGGTGTGTTGTGTGGGAGCAGCATCGGTCTGCCAAATCAACATGCTTTGCAAGGCAATCTATATGTCAAGGGGCAAGAACTGATTTCTGGGCCCTGACATGTAGGCTGCCCTGCAAGACAGGTGTGTTGTGGGTGTAGTATTGGCCTGCTTTATTGAACTGTATTGCAGGGGCTACATGTTTCAGTTAGCATGTTTGGGGACATGTTGAGATAGATAGATAATGGGACTGTCAGAGTGAGGAGGGGGAGGAAATGGATAGAGAGAGCAGAGGAGGTGGAAATGCATGGGGAAGGTGCAAGGTGAAGAGGGCAGGTGGGCAACTGATAAACAATGAGGCCAAGGCAGAGGTAGAGATGGAAAGAGAGATGGAGGAAGAGAGGATATGGTCAGTGGGAAGGGATGCAGGAAATGGACAGAGAGAGGTGAAAGTGGAGATGATGAGGCAGAGAGAGAGAGAGAGAGAGAGAGAGAGAGAGAGAGAGAGAGAGGGAGGGAGTGACTGAGTGGGGAGGAGGAGAATGAGAGATGGGGCAGCAGAAAAGGTGAACACACAGAAGGGGAGAATGAGGTTTGTTCAATATGCACTGATGGAAAAATTGAGCGAAAGCTGGTAGGCGTGTCTGTACAGCTAAAAGGTGATATCTGTTCAAATTTCGCGCCATTCGCACTGCAGCGCCACTATGAGGACGCAAATCACGTTTGCTTTAAATACGTGATGTAACAGTCACGGGTGTTACTTACCTATAAAACTGAACACGGTGAACTGATATTAGTCAAAAATGTCTTGAAGGCGACAGAAACACCGTCAACAATACACTGAGTTTGAATGAGGTCACACAATAGGGCTAGAAGAAGGTGGATGTTCCTTCTGCGATACTGAAGGAAGACTTGGCAGGAATGCAGCCACTGTACAGGGCTGCTGGCGGCAGTAGTCGCGAGAACGTACAGGTACCAGAAGACTGGGCCCGAGCGACCACGTTACACTGCTGAGAGGGAGGACCGAGATGGTCGGTGTACGGCTTTGGTGCATTGTATTGCATTTGCAGCAGCAATCTGATCGGCAGTTCGCACCACAGTGACACAACAAACTGTTGCAAACAGGATACTTCAGTGGCAGCTCCGAGCCAGACACCCTGTAGAGTGCATTCCACTGACACCAAACCACCGCAATTTGCGACTTCAGTGGTGGCAAGCGAGAGCTGATTGGAGAGCAGAGTGGTGGTCTGTTGTGTTTTCTGATGAAAGCTGGACCTGCATCGGTGCCAGTGACGGCCCGGTGTCGGTTAGAAAGAGACCAGTTCACACGCTACACACACTGGAGTTACGGTCTGGGAGAACTCGCACGGTTATCCCACGCATCCTGACTGCAAATTCGACCAGTTTGTTGCCATTCGTGAACAGCATCCGGGGAGTGTTTTCCAACAGGATAACGGTCGCCCACGTACCGTTGTTGCCACCCAACGCGCTCTGCAAGTTTCGTTAGCCTGGCCGATCACCAGATCTGTCTCCAATCGAGCACGAATGGAAGATCGTCGAGCAACAACTATACCTTCAACTACGACCAGGAGTAACCGTCCCTGTATTGAGCGACCACGTGCAACACGCACGGAACTGACTTCCGGCACCTGTACAACACAGCACGTCGCCGCGCACAGGAGGTATCTCCGCTGTAGAATACTCGACGCTCGGCCATCGGGCGGCTGCTGTGGCGAGCACAGGGTGCGGGCGGAAGTTTGGAAGCCGTGCTGTCGGAGGGCGACGACTGCGTACCGTCAGGCGTGTGGCTGTTCCTCCGTGACCCCGGCCCCGGCGCTGCGGGCTCCGCGGTTGCCAGGCAGCGCCAGTGCGGCATCACACGGCAGCCGCCCTCGCCTCCTGGCGGCCGGCCGCGCCCACGTGGGGGCGGGGGAGGCGGAGGCGGAGGCACAGCGGCCCGTATTGATCGCCGGCAGCGGCAGCTGGGGGCGGCGGGGGCGGCCGGAGGCGCACCGCGCTGGACCGGCCCGCCGGCTCCGGGAGACGAGGCGAGGCGAGACGTCGCCGTCAGGCTGGGCTGCCCGGGGTTTGCTGTGCCCGCCGTCACACGACACGCGAAACAGCTGCCAACCTGAAGGACATGTCCCACTGCCCCGTAATCACCAGATTCCTTTTTTGACCCCTTACGTCGAGCAAAAAATGTGTGTACAACTGTGTTAATTACCTCAAGAAGCTCTTCAGTCCTTCCAAAACCGCGTTTCTTTTTAATATCGACGTCAGAATATAGAGCGTCTTTCCAGACGGCGTTACAATGAAAGTAAAAGTGTGTAACTGTTGAAACAGAGCAGTGGTATCAGAAGCAATAATAATTTGTTCCAGTACATTCCTAAAAACTTAAACTGAATCTCTCGTAACATTGTGCGCAATGCGGTGGCTGCTAAAATAAAAAATCAAAAAAGCTATCGTAAAATTATTACGCGGAACGGTACTGATGCAAACGACATACAACTTGTGTCCCCAATAAACATTTCTGCAGCTCTGAGAGATACAGCATTGTTCGTTCTCATCTACCAATCGGCTATCGAGCAGGACTAACCATTCGAGTCACAGGCGACATTACTACACGGATTCGTGCAAAGCATCAGCGAGTTTCCGTCTTATGCAACGACAGTCAGCGGATCGACCGTACATTCACTCTTTCAGTGTTCTAAATGCTACCTAAACGGAAGATGACAAAGAGGAGGTCGAAATACTTAATTCGGTCTTACGTAATACTTAAACCGCGGAGGTTCGCAGTCGAGGCCTTCTTTTACCTGTTCGCCGATATCACAAACACCGAAGCAAGTCGTCGCGCAACGCAAAACCGACTACAATCGCTTAGTACTGAAAAGACGTGTGGACGGGTTGCGGCACTTGTAAGATTTTTACAGATATTCTGCAAAGGAACTCGCTCCCCTTTTAGCACCAGTTTGTCGTCGGTCGCTCTACCGACGAAGGCCATCTAGCGACTCGAAAAAAGCGCAAGGTCATTCCAGTTTCCACGAAGAGTCGCAGGACAGATGCGCATAGCTGTAGGCCGATACCGCTGACATCGGTGTATTATTGTAGGATATGTTTTACGCTCACCTATTCTGACGTATCTGGAGGACAAAAATCTCATCTAAAGCTGCGAAGCTGACGTCGCGCTGTTGTCCACGTGGCGCAGACAGAGGAGTCACTCACCTCCAGGTTAGCCGCCCGTGTATGTGTTGATGTAAGGTGCCCAATGAAGATTACTTTTATCTATTTACATCCTCACAAACCCGGCATTGCCTGGCTATTTATTTTGCCAATTTTCTATTAGAAACGAAACAAAAAATGAACTTTATTTGTAATATCAGTACCGGAAAAATTTCATTTACATTTATTCGTGAAAACGTCATTGAAATTATGAAATAGTCGTACAGTGAAGTATGCATATTGTAGAAATGTGTAGTACAGCTGCTTCGCGTGTCCAAAAGGCGGCTTTGTCAACGTCGCTATGGCGAGACACTGCATAGCTCTACGGACGGCTATTGTTTTCACCGGTAGCCGTTTGCGTTTCGCAATTGGAAGCTGTCGAAAGCGCTGGCCGGTGTCAGGGACTTACGTAAGCTGTACCGCAGTAGTAAAGAGCAAACGTATTAAAACTTTACGCCTGATGCGACATTTTTTCAAGCATCTCAGTGTTTACGACGTAATATTTCTGGATCCATAATAGATTGATACAATTTTGTAGATACATTTAGCGGCATATGAGGATACCGTCTGCAAAATAGAATTATTCACACAGAAGTAACAAATTTAAACGTCATGCATAATGCGGCAGTTTCTTACGCCTCTCATTGTTTATGACGTCATATCTTCTGAAGTGTGATAGGTAGGTGGTTCTGACACCTGACAGCAAGGGATATGTGCACGGCGTTTCGTTGATATCTGTCCAGTGGTAGGAGACGTGGAACACACACACACACACACACACATATGTCAATTTATATAAAATGTATGGATGTAATTCAGGACTAGCCTACATCTACAACCACATTCGCACTCCGCAACCCACTGTATGGTGCGTGGCAAACAGAGCTAGGGAGAAACGACTGGCTAAATGCTTCCACATGAGACCTAATTTCTCGTATCTAAAGTTTGCGGTCTTATGCGTAATGTATGGGGACGGCGATAAATTCGTTCTGCAGTCAGTGGACAATTCCGGCTTTGTAAATTCTCTCAGTAGTGTTTCGAGAGATGAACATCGTCTTCGCTCCAGGGATTCGCGACGTGACTCGGTAATACTCGCTTCTTGATCGAACCTACCGGTAACAAATCTAGCAGCCCGCCTCTGAGTTGCTCCGTTGTCTTCCGTTAATCCGACTCTGCGTGTATCCAAAACACTCGAGAAATACTCAAAAATGGGTCGCGATAGTGTTGTATAAGCGGTCGCCTTCATAGATCAGCTACGCTTTCCAATGTTCTCCCAGTAAACTGAAGTTAACCGTTCTCCTTTCCTACCATAATCCTCATATGATCTTTCCATTTCATACAGCTTTGCAACCTTACGCCTTGCGACGTGGTTGTGTCAAGTATGCAACACTAATACTGTGTTCGCATATTACCGATTTGTTTTTCCTACTCATCTGCAGTAATTTACATTTTAATACATTTACAGCAAGCTGCCATTCATTACAGCAACTATAAATTTTGTCAAGTCACCACGTATCCCCCTACACTCGTTCAACGACGGCAACTACCGTACACCGCAGCATCATCAGCATACAACTGCAGATTGCTGCCCACACTGTTCGTCAGAGCGTTTACGTACGTAGACCGAGAATACGAGCGAACCTATCACACTCCGCTGGGGCCCTCTTGACAATACGCTCGTCCCTGTGAACACCCGCCATCGGGGACAGCGGACTAGGTTCTTGGAGCTACTTCCGTATCAGGGAAGTCCGCATGCACGTATCTTCGCAGCAAGTCTGCAGTGGGTCACGGTGTCAAACGCTTTCCGAACATCTAGAAGCGTGGAATTTGCCTGTTGACCTTATTTCGTAGTTGGCACTATATCGTGTGAGAAACGGGCAAGCTGAGTATCGCACGGGCTTTTCTCTCTAAATCCGTGAAGATTTTGTGGATAAAAGCTCTTTCCTTTCAAGGAAATGTATTACACTACTGGCCATTACAAATTGCTCCACAACGAAGATGACGTGCTACAGATGCGAAATTTAACCGACAGGAAGAAGATGCTGTGATATGCAAATGATTAGCTTTTCAGAGCATTCACACAAGGTTGGCGCCGGTGGCGATACCTACAACGTGCTGACATGGGGAAAGTTTCCAACCGATTTCTCATACACAAACAGCAGTTGACCGGCGTTGACTGGTGAAGCGTTTTTGTCATGCCTCGTGTAGGGAGGAGAAATGCGTAACATCACGTTTCCGACTTTGATAAAGGTCAGATTGTAGCCTATCGCGATTGCGGTTTATCGTACCGCGACATTGCTGCTCGTGTTGGTTGAGATCCGATGACTGTTAGGAGAATATGGAATCGGTGGGTTCAGGAGGGTAATATGGAACGCCGTGTTGGATCCCAACGGCCTTGTACCACTAGCAGTCGAGATGACAGGCATCTTATCCGCACGGCTGTAACGGATCGTGCAGCCACGTCTCGATCCCCGGGTCAACAGATGGAGACGTTTGCAAGGCAACAACCATCTGCACGAACAGTTCGACGACGTTTAAAGCAGCATGGACTATCAGCTCGGAGACCATGGCTGCGGTTACCCTTGACGCTGCATCACAGACAGGAGCGCCTGCGATGGTGTACTCAACGATTAACCTGGGTGCACGAATGGCAAAACGTCATTTTTTCGGATGAATCCAGGTTCTGTTTACAGCATCATGATAGTCGCATCCGTGTTTGGCGACATCGCGGTGAACGCACATTGGAAGCGTGTATTCGTCATCGCCATACTGGCGTATCACCCGTCGTGATGGTATGGGCTGCCTTTGGTTACACGTCTCGGTCACCTCTTGTTCGCATTGACGGCACTTTGAACAGTGGACGTTACATTTCAGATGTGTTACGACCCGTGGCTCTACCCTTCATTCGATCCCTGCAAAACCCTACATTTCAGCAGGATAATGCACGACTGTATGTTGCAAGTCCTGTACGGGCCTTTCTGGATACAGAAAATGTTCGACTGCTGCCCTGGCCAGCACATTCTCCAGATCTCTCACCAACTGAAAACGTCTGGTCAACGGTGGCCGAGCAACTGGCTCGTCACAATACGCCAGTCGCTACTCTTGATGAACTGTGGTGTCGTGCTGAAGCTGCATGGGCAGCTGCACCTGTACACGCCATCCAAGCTCTGTTTGACTCAATGCCCAGGCGTATCAAGGCCGTTATTACGGCCAGAGGTGGTTGTTCTGGGTACTGATTTCTCTGGATCTATGCACCCAAATTGCGTGAAGATGTAATCACATGTCAGTTCTAGTATAATATATTTGTCCAATGAATACCCGTTTAGCATCTGCATTTCTTCTTGGCGTAGCAATTTTAATGGCCATTAGTGTGTATTGAATCCGAGAATATGTTGAATTCTACAGCGGACCGATGTTAAGGGTATAGGTCTGTACTTTTGCTGGTTCTTACATCTTTCTTATATACAGAAGTCAACTACGCTTTTTTCTAGTCGCTTGGGACTTTGCGCTGGGCAAGAAATTCGCGGTGAATGGAGTCGCATTGCCACAGAGTTGTCTAGTATCGGCCGCGTGCGCGTCACCAGCGCCATATTATGTGCTGGTTTCTGAGCACATGTCAAAGACACTTGCCAATGACAGTGAAATAATTATAGGATTACATGACAGATTTGATTAGCATATTAACTTTGGATATTACGTACTTATCAATGGCGATGTGCTTTTACTTTCACTTATCTACCTTACGGCGGCAACAGCGAATATTGAGAGATACATACAATTTAGAATTGTATATTTAAGGATTTAGGCACAAACATTACAAATTCTTAAAATCAATAATTCAATATTACTAAAAGGAGGACGTTTAAACTGTAAAATTAGGACTGTTAGTTCAGCATCTGTTGAATGAAGCCAGGTGAAAGCAGAGGTAGCAGCATTAATGAAGTCACTGGGTACTTTCTGAAAGGGCAGTCTCTGGCAATATGCTGAACGGTTTGTTCTCGGGCGCCACAACCACAGGCTGGAGAGTTCCCGAGTCCCCACTCGTGCATCAGAGCTTTGCACCTGGCGTGACTAGTTCTTATCCTATCCAGTCGTGCCCACTCACTTCTCTTCAGATCAAATCCTGTTAGACTGGCAGATGGACCTTGATGTTTTATTGTTGCAGCATTCCATCTCCTGCACCACTTCTTGCTGTTTTGTTTCATTATGCTAGAGCGGAGTGTGTGATATTAAGCGGTCTGGAGGAGGGTGATTTAATGATGAATGGAAGTTCTCGAGGATAGTCGGAGTGATGCAGCTTCCTCCATTCTCGACCGGTTGGCGGAATGTTAGTGATGGTGTGTAGCCAAGGGATCGGTTTGGGTTTTAGTGTACCGTAATAATTCTCTTTGATTCATTGAGATGAATGTCTAGTTTTGCTGTGTGTCCAACTACTCGGTACACCAGTGCCGGAGCTGCTGTCCGTAGAGTGGGAGCTTCAGCAGCCCAGGTTGTGCCAGCCAGTTTCTTTATGACGTTATTTCGAGTCTTTAGCTTTTCGAGTCTTTAGTTTTAGTGCGACACCAAGGTGTGGAGACTGGAAATTGTGTCTAGTCCTCTGTTGAGAGAAAGTCACATTGAGCTGTCGGTTTGCAGTTCTGTTGTTTAAGTGGAATGCTCAGATTTCCGTCTCGGCTGCACTCGGTTCGAGTCTCCGTGCTTGGTATACGTGTTCTGATTTGCTACGTCTGTAAACAATATATTTCCTCCTTTCTGGAGTGTGCTGGTTTGTGTGGCTATGGCAAGGTCATCGACGCAGAAAAACTTTTATTAGTCGTTTTCGGCATGTCACTGGTATACAGATTGAAGAGCTATGACGGATCCTTGGGGAAGCTCATTTTTTATGGTAGATGACTTACTCTCTTTTTAGAATGAGATTTTCACTCTGCAGCGGAGTGTGCGCTGATATGAAACTTCCTGGCACATTAAAACTGTGTGCCGGACCGAGACTCGAACTCGAGACTTTTGCCTTTCGCGGGCAAGTGCTCTACCAACTGAGCTACCCAAGCACGACTTACGCCCCCTCCTCACAGCTTTACTTCTGCCAGTACCTCGTCTCCTACTTTCCAAACTTCACAGAAGCTCTCCTGCGAACTATGCAGAACGCGACTCGAACATCTGCGAGTCTGAATATCACGGAGCTAACAGGACATCTCGCGCGACCTGTTTTCGGCCACGCTGGACGCAGTTACAACGTTGCCAGAGCATAGCTGGTTTAATCGCTTTTCTATCGAGCCTGTTGGCGGGACTAGGTTTTTCTAGAAACTCTTTTGTCTCACACTGGGACGAGGAATCGCATGCCAGCCGCCAAATGCGATATTTTTTTTTTCACCTTGTACATGCAAATTGCACAGCACTAGTTGCTCAGCACAGTATTTCTATTCTGGTTATCGTCAGTTCGGAATATTTCCCACGAAATTTACTGAATATGAAATAAAATACTGCCGCAGGCAGGTAGCACTTATCACCATAAACGTGCAGTTGTCGATCTTAAATAGCCGAGAAGGTGCACAAGTAATCAGTAGTTTTCCCGTAAATGTTAACATGTTTTCTTTTATCGCCATTCCACGTCAGACTGGCAACAGAAAGACAAGCCTTTGTGTAAAAGAAGTATAGGTCAATATAGAACGTAAATTTCTTCGGTGATCTTTCCCAAAAGTATTTGTCTGGAGTGTAGGCTCGTATAAACGAGAACTGTGGAGGATAACGATCAGGACAGATAGCGAGACGAAAGAAACTTTTGAAGTGTGGTCCCGCGAGAGAACGCTGAAGATCGGATGGGTAGATCGGGTAAGTGATGTGGAGGGGAGGAAGACAGCCTTGTGCCACAACGTGAGTACAAGAAGGGGCAGACTGAAAGGAACAGGTAGGGAAGGGGCCGGGTAGAGTTATACGTGTCGGTGAAATTACAAGCGCGAAAGACTGCCGAATGTGCGTGACGAGCAGTTTGCCAGCTGTCTGGTGAGAAACTCGAGGCGGCAGACGGCGGTGTTCTGTGGGGGCCGGGCAGGCGCGCCCTTTGAGGGCGGCCGGCCCTTCCAAAGGGCGCGGGGCCACACTGCCCACCGTGTGACGTCCGCCGCATTCACCCGATTAGGACTCGTCGGCCAAAATGAACGCACCAGTTCGTGGCACGCGCTACAGCACGATAGAACGCATCGTCCGTGCCTCGTGGAGGTCCTCGCGAGGCGTCGTGCTGACGGCGTAAGGCGCTTTCCGCCTGTGTGACGGAGACGCGGGGCAACTACACCGACGGTGAACGACTCTCAGTATAAAAAGTGCTACGAATTATAACTGTTGCCGTTACTTTTTATCCGACCCGTGTATATTTCCAAAAGTGAAGTGTTTTCGTAATTTATTTATTTACGTAAAGCATTAAATGTGGACTTTTGGTTGGTTTTAAAACGTTAATAATTGGTGCTACACTCTCAATTTCTGTTTAAATAAATTAACAGCTACTTTTTTATTTACATGTGTCGAACCTCTGTCTCTCTCTTCCAACTGATTAGGTTCCTTTATAAATAATTCTCTTTCGGTAAATTCTGTGGTAAAGTGAACAGAAAGCATATAAGATACAACTGTTTAATAGTTTAGTGACTTTTAATCGTGTGTTCTTCCAGCGTATACTGTCGCTTGTGGCACTTTTTTCTTTTTTTTGAGAGAAATAATTGTCATCATTCGTCAATTTTCTTGGAATTTCTTTCGTTCCTATAGTTTCACAATACGAATCATTCTTATAGTGTATATTGCACTGAATTAACTTTGAATTACTATTTTTATCTTTCGTTTCCAAGCTAACCACTGGTTCGGCCTTCATCCAGATGCAAAGTCCACTATTAAGTAATCGCCTACTCATAAACATGGACGAAAAACTCAACTATTGTACTGTATTGTATGTTAAGCGGGGACCTAGAAACGACGGAGAGGCTCCGTCCCCGCCGCAGCCGCAGTGGTCCGCAACCCCACGACGACTACCGCAGTCCACTTCACCCCTCCGCCGCCCCACACCGAACCACTCTTTCAGGGTTATTGTGCGGTTCGGCCCCCGGTGGACCCCCCAGGCAACGTCTCACACCAGACGAATGTAGCCCCTATGTTTGCGTGGTAGAGTAATGGTGGTGTACGCGTACGTGGAGAACTTCGTTTGCGCAGCAATCGCCGATGTAGTGTAACTGAGGCGGAATAAGGGTAACCAGCCCGCATTCACCGAGGCACGTGGAAAACCGCCTAAAAACCATCCACACTGGCCGGTTCACCGGACCTCGACACAAATCCGCCGGGCGGATTCGTGCCGGGGACCAGGCGTTCCTTCCCGCCCCGAAACCCGTGCGTTAGACCGCACGGCCAACCGGGCGGGCAAAACTGAACTAAGTTATTGGCACTCCATGAAAAAAAAAATATCAGAAAGACAATAGCACTGACGAGAGGCGATAAGACAGTGCACTCGACAATAACGATTTAGGAATGCCAAAGCGATGGAATCTATTCATTCATTGCCAACCGTAGACTGTAGTTTTCGTTCGGTCGTTGGCATCAGTAGGAACGGTCACCGACGCAACCACAGACGGTCCCAGCCAGTAACGGACGTGGACGCGAAATACCGACACACCCCGCGTCCCCAGACCGCACAGCGCAATACACCCTCGTCATTTTCCTTAGGCCTGCAGGTGAGTAGGTTAAGACCATCCGTGAGGTTTGCACTGGATGATTTTTAACATTTTCTTAAAAGCCTAACTCTGCGCCTCGATTCGCTTCTTTGAAACTATTGGTAATCGTCTTAAACGGAGGATTTCTGAATTGAATTGTCAGTCACGAATTTCGTGAAGGCCGATCAGAGACGCCGAGAGACGGCGGCGCTGTGCGCAGAGCGACTCCAGCCAGGAGAACTCGTGTCCTCCCCCTGCCACCCCGAGTTTTGCACAAACAGTTGGCTCTGGGAAGGATTTGCTCCCACTGCAAATGCCACGACAGAAGCTCCAGAAATAGGCTCGTGTCGATTCGCAACGTATCCGGGAGAGGAGTTGCGAGGTGCGCGCGCGACACCGTAACCAGCCGACCGAGGACTGCTGAGTCCTTTGGCCGTGCGGCTAGCTGTGGAACGAAACGCAGAGTGCCAAATATCGAGTCATCTGCTGCGCCTGTAAACAAATCGTTTTATGTAAAAGAAGCAAAGTTACATCCGTCTACGTAGTTAGTTGTTCGTTAAGACTTTGCAGTGTGCGTAAAAAATTAAATACCACTGGTTCTGGATTTGCGTGTGTTCTGCGCGGTGCAATCTTTCGCACTAGACTGTGACGACACTATTCTGTAAAAGAGTTGATTTTTACTTGTCGTATAGTCTGGCGTCACAGACTGATAATGAACTAGCTTTCTTTTCGTTATTGCCCGTACGTGTCGTGATACTTCGAAGTAGCTAAAGTGAAACACGGCAGTTATTTTGAAATGTTTGCAAGCAAAACATGTCGTGGCCGGCCAGTTTAGGTTTGGTGCATTTTAGAAGCTATAATTCTTCGTAACAGATGTAGCTCACGTATCGAAATTGTTTTTAACGCTGGAAGGGTACCAGACGTCTTCCAGTCCCGAGTAAATGAGCGATGTAAATTGGCGCTCGGCCGCTTCGGCCTACTGGCAGAGGTGTACGAGTAATCCTTCCAGCCTGCCTCCGAGGCAACCGTTATAAAGCAGCTCAATCTGACGCGACGGAAACACGAGAGCTCACATGTAATGAAGCACAGTGGTTGAAACGGGCAAACTCGAGTTTCCGCCAGCCTGGGAACCTTCACAGGACCCGCTCAGCCTGCTACACCTGACAACAGGACAGATTGCGACAGATTGGTGTATGTTTGCGTAGTAATTTTTACTGCAGCTCGCTTATCGTAACGGTGGGAGCAGCAAAATGAGCAAACCAAACTTAAAGGAGATGGAGGAAATATTAACAATTGCGGATATATATACCAGTCACGAGTCCAGCAGGATAAAAGTTGTCGTGTGTTTATGAGGCAGCATGAAATAAATCGGTACGTGTCTTCCAATGAAAATTCTGTAAATAGTTACGAAACACTGCATTATGTTACAACATGTTTGTAATTTTGATCAGCTGCTTCCTCACTCCATAAATATTTTGAAAGAGGAGGAAGACTAAGTGGCTGACAAGTGTGTGGAAATATATACTAACGACTTGCGGCCGTTTGGCATTATACAGGGCTTATAAATTTAGGGCAAATGTTGCATGAAACTATTAAAAAATGGCTCAGTGGGTATTAAAAATCATATTCTGGTCGTACGCAATGTAGTGCGAACACAGCTTAATATGCAAGAAAAGCTTATTCTTTCAGACGTGTGCTTTTCAGATTAACATAGTATGAAAAACGAACTTCGTGGGGCACTTACAATAAATTCTGCGAATGCGCAATACACATCCTGGGAAAAATAATTAAAACAGGTGTAACTGCGATCATATTTGGCTGGAACACACTAAGGTTACATAAGCTAGACTTCTAAAACCTTACTTTAGTTGGTGTTGCAGAATAATAGACATCTTCAGGTTCTTAGGTGCAAAGGAACTCGACTTTCGAAGATAGTTCTGAAAAATATGTGCTAAGGTCTGATCAGGGTAGATCCAGGAAATAAAGTCGGTAGATGCCAACCGAAAGGTGGAATCAGTGTAATGTCTCTGAGTAGGAGGATCTTTGATGGTTAAGAGAGCCGCGCGTGTGCAGTAAAAAACTCGGGAATCGGGCTGACGAAATGGTACTCGTCTGTCATTGCCGTAATTCTGCTGGTACTGGGGTTGTGGAAGAAAGCGTCTTGCATTTCCATACTGAGGCCTATTATTCGAAAACTGCCTGCCGTTATTACGGAAATGGTTGTCTCTATTCTTTTGTGTTTCCGTGAAAGAGTGTTGAGTAGATTGTGGAGTGTGTGTTTCATCCAGTTCAAGAAGCTGTAAAACATTACGAAAAGTTTTCAAGTTTTCTGTGCGATCCCCTGTCGGCAACGGAACTCTCAATGATCTAGGTAATTTAGAAATACAAAGCTGAATGAGACAGGAAGGGCTGTAAGGTTCAGTTAAATGTTGATTCAGTTGAATCATGTGGTCAAAATATTGTGTCAAAGAGCCAAATTGAGAATTATAAAAGGGTGGCATATTTAGCAACTGATCTTTCACAGCACGCTGTGAAGTGGGTTTCCAGTAAGCATCAAGAAATTGTTGTCGGAATGATTGGAAAGACAAACATTGCCGTGCAACGTATCTCATTCGCGTTGCAGGTTTGCCCTTCAAGAAACTGCAGACAAGTTCTAATTGATGTGCCACTGGCCAATTTGGAGAACAGAGAATGTAAGTTGCTGAATCCAATCAAGAGGACGTAAATCATTCGGGTTATTCCGGAAGGTCTTAAATTTCTCGATTGACAGGAAGTGTTTGTCATCTACATTGTCTTGTTGTGGAAAAGAAGGAGCATCACGGGGCAAAGGAAAATTGCGTGTGAATGTACTACCTTGTACAGGGCAATCTTGTGCAAATGGAGCCTGTGAAGACAAGAATGGGAGCTGTTTTTGCTGGTACGCAAACAGATTTTGCTGCTGTTCTGGGACAAAATTACGAGGCGCTCTGTCATCCTGTAATTGTCGCTGAATATCGGAAAGTTTACTATGAGCTGAATTGAGTTCTCGTTTTTGTTGTTCATTGATAGTAATTTGTTTACTCTTAAATTTAGCCAGGGCTTGGTATTCAGTTGTCTCTGAAAAGGGAACTAGAGTTGTCTGATGTAATTCATTTTCTGTTTTTGTTTCCAAAGCGGCTATTCTTTCCGTTATGTTTTCTAATTGTGAGTGGAATTGCTCACCCTGTTGACTGACCTTTGTTTCAAGTTGAGTGACGTCAGATGTCAGAGATTCGGTACATCATTCTAAGGCCTGTATGTGCTCTGAATGAGCAGCGGAAGTTTGTTGCAACTTTTCAACAGACTCAGGTGGAAATACAGCATTGATTATGTCCCTAAGGTCAGTAACGCCGCGCTTGTGGGTTTCAATGATATGCTGTACTTTACTGTCAGTTACTTCTGTAAATGTGTCGATAGTTTGGGTTAATTTCTGAATGTTACCGGTAAGGCATTCGTCACGTTTTGCGTTCTGTTCATCACGCTTAGCATTCTCTGCACGGTACTGAGCAAATTGTTCATCACTTTCAGCATTGTCTGCACGGTATTGCGCAAATTGTTCATCACGCTTTGCGTCACGTTCGCTCAGTAGTGGAAGGAAACAGTCTGATTTATCTTCACCTAGAGCTGGGGATTTGAGTGTTGTAACTCATATTGCTGGGGAGGTTTGCTAAAAACTGTTTCAGATGTCTCAGATGAAATAACTTCTCTGCTTGTGGAAGAATATTGCAAGAGAAATTGGTTGTCAGAATCAACCACATAGCTTTGTGAAGGTTGAATTAAGATGAACAAGTCATGGGAAACTAATTGGCTAACTGCGTTCTGAGAATCCGAAGGCAGAAGAGGAAACGATGCGGAATTTTGGGACTCTGTGGCGTCATTACTTGCCGCAGCATTGTTGTCGAATTCCTGGTCACTTTGTGAAGTAGGAGGGTTTGTGAAAAAACTAGGTCATTGTCCGGTTGTTGTTGCTTACGCGATTTTGAGGAACTGTGTAATTGTACTTTATCACCCTGTCGATTTGTTTTGCACATCTTGAGGGAGACAATATGGCGGACAAAATTTCAAAATGGTCGTAATTCACAAGACGATATTTAGTACACAATAGGTAAAATATTTAGAATAGACTCATAAAATCAGTATAAGTAGAATCAGAGATGAAAATAAATATTCACAAGCGTAGCAGCAAACGCAATATTACGCAACTAGCAATGCAGTGCACAGCTGAAACAGTGGTGGCGAAAAGAATGCTCGAAAACAAAGTTCACAGTTACGGAAAGTATATCCAAGAACGTCAACACAGAGGATGTTGTTAAGTGAAAGTGTCTAACCAGAATTGTGTCTTTCTTTTCTGTGAATGTATCATTGATAAGATTGTTCCAAATTAATTATTCAACAAACCTGCATCTGACTGCGTCTGTGAACTTGTTTGTTGCACTCCACCATTTTGCCAGAAATGCAACATGTATTTGACTCAGCAATCAAGTTTAAGAGGATAATGCCGTTTGTGCAATGGCATTAAGATGGTTCTGAAAAATTAACTTTCGGCCCTGATGTTTACTTAATGAAATTATCTCTTGACTCGAATAATGCCAGTTGTGCAATGACATAAAATTAGTTATACGAAATAACTTTGCTCTGATAACGTTAGTTATACCAAAATCCATTTCAAACCATAAACGAAAATCGACTTTACAGTACTACTCATTTTGATATTCAATACAAGCAAAAGATGTGGATTATGATTCAGGCTGTTAGATTTAAACAGAATGGTGATATCAGTATATATATTGTTAAAATTTAAGTCATACACAAAACCTACCATTTTCAACATATTTGTGGCACGAATCACTCTTACAAAAAATTTTGCAAAACGCTTACTGTGTCAAACCTTAGACATACAAATCCTAACTCTGAACATTATCTAACGAAAACCATTTTGAAATCGTTATATATCTCCTGTCATTTGCGTGCTAAAGTTTCCTTAGGGTAACTGCGCAGTGAGCGCGATCCTACCTTAACGCTGTCACCACACGTCTGCTTCCTCCGGCCACCTACCTGCGACTCCCGAGTTTTTTACTGCGCCCGGCCGGCTCTGTTAACCATCAAAGATCCTCCTACTCAAAGATATTATACTCGTTCCACCTTGCGGTTGGCAACTACCGACTTTATTTTCTGGATCTACCCTGGTCAGACCTTAGCACATACCTTTCAGTTGCTATTACTTCAGAATACACGTATTAAATGTGACCTGAGGATGGTTAGGACCGAGAACAGCCAGTACTAGCCGAAAGAGAGTGAAGTTGGAGAGAAAACCGTTCATATCTAAATAAACAAATAAGTCCGAAATACCTCTAACAGGAAAAAAAGGACAAATGAAATCCATCACTTTCTGGCCTACAAAGAGGCAAAATGAATGTATATTTCGTTGGGCATCGTCTTGTAATAGTCTGGTATCTTGGTCAACTTACTGACACCTCCACAATGAAACTGCTGCCAAGCAAAGCATAGCAGGAAGGCGGGCAGGCGAGACAGACTCGGGTTGGCGATGCGCTGATAACGCACGGCAGTTCGTCGTTTATGAATTCAGTTACGGTCACACTTTATGTTAACACTATGTTAAGAGCTTTTAAATTTAAAAGTAGAGATAGACATTCGCAGAACGAAATGTTCACTCTGCAGTGGAGTGTGCGCTGATATGGACCTTCCTGGCAGATTAAAACTGTGTGCCGGACCGAGACTCGAACACGTGACGTGTGACCTTTGTTTGCCTTTGGCGGGCAAGTGCTCCACCAACTCGGCTACCCAAGCACAGCTTTAATCCCGCCAGTAGGACACGAGGTACTGCCGGAGTTAAAGCTGTGAGGAGGGGTCGTGAGTCGTGCTCGGGCAGCTCAGTCGGTAGAGCGCTTGCCGGCAAAAGACCCGAGTTCGAGTCTCGGTCGGGCACACGGCTTTAATCTGCCAGGAAGTTTCAGACTTTCGCAGATCCGTGGACAGAGTTACCTATCCACTGGATGTGTCTTCTTTGCTTGTCTGCACTAACAGTTTTATTGAACAAACATTCAGTAACTATTATTGTAAACTAACGTTTAAAAATTTAGAAAGTCGATTTGATAACAATTTACTTTGCGGTTATATAACAACAGAAATCCAAAGCACGAAAGGAAAAATACACTTTTCGCTCTGGAAAAAGGAGAAATATCGTTACGATGAAGTAGTTCTCTTCGTAGCTGCGAGGGGCCAACTAAGTAGACTGTCTTATCCCTTTATTTCATTTTTTAACCTGGTGGTCACCACAGATCCTCGATACTGAGCCATGGCGGTGTACGTAGGGTTAAAAACTTCGAAAAACAGAACAGTACGCGGAAAGTAGTGGCTACATCCACTAGTGAGTAGTCCGTTGTTACAATGAGCGTTTTACGTTTTGTTTCACAACTACGGAGGATGTATCGAAATTTTTCAATGTACTTCGAAGGTCTCGATTAATTACACCATAAGCCTAGAAACGTTTTAGATAAGCATGACACGAGAGTAGCTATACCTCGAGTCGAAATGTTGGCTATAAGTTTAAGGTAAGGGAATTCTAGTGTACTAGTATTGTGTCTCAGCCGAAAATTATAGTAAATCATTAATGTCTACTATTATTTATAAAAGAGCTTTCACGTCAAATTTTTTGAAAAAGTTAATGATTAGCCAATAACTGAACAAGATGAATTTTCTTTTCTTTACTGACAAATGAAAAGTCACATATAAATCTGTCTTTTCTCAAGATAAGAGACATCAATTAACTTTAAAATAAAGTAACAGGATGTGTGTACCAAATGAGATGGAAAGTAACTCCTTTTAGTTTACTTTTCTGTAAAAATGCTTAACTCAGGCTCAACAAACGCAGGAGAAACAAAAGTTCTTTGTTCCATAGACGTCAGTCCATTTAGGTCGACACTTGGACCTGGTACTGAGGTTGCATCTGCCCTGATTGAGGAGCTGCACCTTCGTTATAAATATTTCCCGATGAACGTAACGTTTGAAAATGTCCCGAGCTCATTGCAGGCATTCGAAGTGTCGTACAGCTTGCTGACACGTTTCTCAACAACCTCGAAACTGTTACCATTTTGCGTTTCGGATGCGCTGAAGTAGGCGTAAAACCTCCATACGGAATTGTAGTTTTTGATCCGTATCAGACATGGGTGAGAACATGTCATTCTATCAGAAACAGTGTCGAGCAAGTTCTTTCGCTGATCCACGAGTTACGGCGTGGGCATACATACTGTTGCATTGCCATACTGACCTCCAAATCTTACTGTACCCCTCCCCCGTGGACTCCAACATTCGGCCATCACTCGATTTTTATGTGCCGCGTTGAGACAGACGCGTGTAAAGTTCACAAAACTCCCAAACTTAGCAAACGTGTAACTTGCTTCACAATAATTATACTTCTGCAAAGTGGTAGTTTTCCATGTCTTGTCTGGGTCATTGACTGCACCATATTTAGAAGAAATCTGAGTGGAGGGGATTGGAAACGTTACTTTAGTCCATTTAACTGACGTGGGACCCTTCATTACGGTTAACGTATTCATCACGGGAGCTGACGCAACCGCAGATTCTGTGCACATTCTGGCAGCGATTCCATCTGCCGCTGGATACTCAATGTTGGTGATTATAGTTCTTTTCCGTTGCCATTGATACTAATATCATTCGTTATCGAATTTTATTTGCAGTGGAGAAAAAGATCATAGTGTCACCAGAAAAACGGAGAAGGCTGAGGAGGTGTTGTACTGATACGTAACTCCGTTGCTATTTGCCAATTTAAGGATTTAGAAACTGCCTCCAGGGCAGATGAGCACATGTTTGCTGACACATATTCTGCTCACGTGACGCAGAATTTCCCACTACTCTGCCCCAATGTATTTAAAAATTGAAGAATCGACGCAGAAGCACAGTGGGCACAAAATGAGCCACCTGCCTTAATCCGGCGAGTCTCTCTAAATGCCATTCCGATCGAGGCCACTCGCAGAGCCACCAGACAGCGACGACGACGACGACGTCTGCGGCGCAGCTGTTCAACAGGCAGCCCCGACCTTCCCTGTGGGCTGGGCGGCTTAGTCGGCGTTTCCGCCATTGTATCCCATCTTCACAGAGACCCATTCTACCGCGATGGTACACTTCGCGAAGGAAACGTGTCTGCGGGTACGGCTTTGCAGCGCAGTCTCCGAGCCAGGAATTACGTCAGCGTGACTCCCAGGCTGTCACTCCCACGACACGTACAGCGCTCCAAAGTGAGCAGCGTGGGCTTTTATGTGGAGTAGCGGGGACCAACATTTTGTTCTTCAATATAATATTAATGCCTTTTTTATTAATAGGTCTCAGCGGTGACTGTGTTCATAGAGAGTAACAATCTTCTCAACAGTTATTTATTTACTCAATCGTGTGAGAATCATACAGTGTTACTTGTAGCATGCGACAAACGTTAAAAAGCTACTCCAAACTATAAGCGTTGCCATTTGTGCGCGCAGTTTGTGGCATCGGCGAATCGCAGCCCACAGGAACGGTGCGGCCAGTAAGCAGCTTCCTCGTTCTTGGGAGACGAGTCGCAGGCAGATCCCCGCTATTTCAGGTCGATTTTCGTTCTGCCAGCTCCACGCCACGCGTCTTCCACACAGGCCAACTCCCCTCTTGACCTGGAGGCAGGTTTCCAAAACGCGCCACCCATCCTGCAAGGTGACCGCATTCAATCTGAAGAATAAGGGAGGCTCCCCTCCATCCTGGCTCCAGCCCCCGGGTTGCCGGCTGATAGCCGTACGTACCACGAGTCCTCAAATTCCGTGGCTTTTATTTGCTCAGACTGGAAGCGCACTCACGGCTCAAATCTGTAGGCTGAAGATCAGACAAAAACTAATCCCATTCACGTATTGCTCATATTAAACAACCTCTGGCCTCGTTTAAGGCGAGACCCGTAGCGACACGGCAGACGAATTCTACTGCTGAATGACGGAGAGCTCTGGCTCAAGTTATTAAGATGCGACAGTGGTTCCCCCAAGGTGCTCCAGATAATTTCCGCCAATACCTTCCCTTGGTGTTAAAGCAGTCTACTGTCTCCTAGATATGTGCCAGTGAAGCGGTGTTCTAGTTGTGAATCTTCAGATTTTGGCCGTGCAAAGACTGTTCCATTAAGTTTCGGGTGTACAGCCGCAAGATTTCTCCTTGTTCTTCTAATATTTCGGCTGTATAACGTTCAGCCATCTTCAGAGTGAGCCGCAAGACTGCCACTCCAGTGCTCGCTTCGTCCCTTTATACTGTTGTACCGCGCGACTGCGCGTGCGGCCACAGATGCAAATGTGCCAGAGACGTCGGTCGGCGGCAGAGACGTACACAATGCGCGAGTTACATCTCTGACTCCGCAGTCGATCTGTGTCGGCATCTCGATATATCATTGTGACGACGCCTTTGTGAGTTTATTACAGCAAGTGCCGGATTCCATGATTTATCCAGGTTGAAACCACTATCTCTACTAATTAAATTCGTCGTCAAGCGAATTTCAATTGCCTCCTTCACTATCGAGTTCCAAAAAGCTGATGTAGTTGCCAAGATTTCGACGTCGCCCCACAACATACTGTGTGCTACGCCAAGATTCATCTGCATTAGTAAAGCTCTTTTTTCATTGCGGCCAGGACCGATAATTAGTATAGGAGTCAAATAGTACATTTCCTTGTGCAAGGTTGCCTTTCAGATTCACCCATCTGTTTCGCTGGCGTTGAAACTCAACATAGACCTGTATATTCTGCATAAAGCGCTCAGTCATTCGAATGACTTCATAGTCAGAGAGTTACTCTGTTCACTTTCCTAAGCTTGTGTCGTAAGCCGATGTCACTGCACGGATCTTCTTGTTTCCACAGCCGTCTTCTGTACAGGAGGAGTGGTCAGCATTCAGGAACCAAAAATGTCCGGTAAACATGTACTCTAAGATGAATACCTTAAGAGCTTTTGGCACGTATCCAGCAGAAGAGATGCGTTTCGCAGTAGCGGAGATGAACAAGTGGCCATAGTTGTTAAGGTATGCGCTTCAGAGCCCATGCGTACTCGACTTTTTGGTTCGAAAGATTGTTCCTGTCACATCCCTGAATATTGACCATTCCTCCTGCTTGTTCTGGTATGAGCGACGTATCTACCGCTTCACATAGGCGGTCCAACATCATTCGTGTGAACACCCACAAATTGAGGGCATTATGGTAGTTTGTAGTCACTGCTCCACTACGAGAATTTGGTCAATTACTTCCGAACGGTATCTCGTGTTCGATGACTTCTAAGACCCATATTGTTCCTTTTCTCAGCTGTATTCGGTTTCTTGACCTGTGTCCAATTAGGAAGCTATTCTGAAAATATGTAGCGCGTGTTCTTCCTCTTGTTCTGCCCGCAGTAGTTGGTTACTCCGCCGCTCCGTCGTTTCGGCCGTCCTGTACCTCCTCAGGCTCAGGAAGGCAGGTTGGCGACCAGACACAGCGGGCGCCCAGCGGCGTCTCTCAGTCGGGACACACAGGCGCTGCAGCTGCAGGTCATGGGATGCGCTGTTAGGTACCGGGAAACTGAATCACACAGTCGTAGCAAGGTTTGGACCGTTGCCCGTTAAAATTGCAACAACACCTGGGAGGCAGTCAGCAAGCATCAGACTGTGGTGTGTACCCGGGCTGTCGTTCAGCATCAGTACTCTGCAAAACGATGTCAAGTTCACGGCAGAGGGTGCTTCCTTCTAAAACAACAAACAGCACCCGACTCAAAATGGAGGTAAAAAGGTCCTGTGAACAGGGCCCCGAACATGCGTCGTTGCTACGGTGGACGGCGCTGATGAACGACGGTTCGCCTGACCACGTGCCGTGCGTTGCAGGCTGCGTGATCGACGCAACGTACCGTAAGCGGCAGAATGGCTGGGAACAAGCCGGCATGGTGTTTGTGTTCGGCCAGCCAGGTGGAACGGTTGAGAGGCAGCACGTTCGCTCACACACACCACGCCGTTGTGTGATCGTGGGTCCTTTTAGGCAGACGGACGAGCAGAATGTGTATTGTAGACTGACTTACTTTCAAATTTTTACACGTTACTGGAATGAATATTCAGACTTACATAGGCTATGAAATATAGTTTTAAATTACAGTTTACAGCTTTTTTGTTGTTGCGAGTAACAAAATGCTGTGCTCTGCTGTACTGTAAAACTGCGGTTTCATTTTGTTTCTCGCAGTCAGGATTTACTACAATAGCAGGGCATCTAAACCATTAGGCAAATTGTTTCTCCTGTATATATTTTTGAACCTTACATACAACATCAAAGAGAAATCGTTTTCATAGCAATGAGCTATTTTGTTTTCTTTTTTATAGTCGGATTTAATAGAAACGGAAATTTTATTTATCTCTCATTGGCTTATGCTTAGGACAATACTACGTCATCCTACCCGATTGTAGATTAAAACCATGCGAAATACTGCGTGTTCTCCCAGACTGAGCAGCTGTACAGTATGCCTGCGATCGCAACGGATTTGACCTTCCATTTTAAGTGGCATCAGTACTGAAGCAACGATTCGTTAAGGAGTAGCAACAGAGAAGGCGCATCGTCGGAGAGAGAGAGGGGGGGGTAGAGGAGCAGGGACGGGGGGGGGGGGGGCAGACAGAGAGAGGAGGAGGAGGGAGAGAGAGAGGGGGGTGGACAGAGGGAGCGTGTAGCAGGAGGTGTGCGACGTGTCATTAAAATATAGCACGAGCAGCGAGGGTCCTAACACAGTTCGGGTTACTGTCGACGCCTCTTCCTCCAAGATAAATTGCTGCGTCCTGCCTATTTCTCAACCTCTAGCCCTAAGCTTCCGATTAACACATCTTGTACGATTGTCTCTCTTTCTTTGGAAGTTCTTTCCAATTACTAAATACCGTAGAGGGTCCCCGTGTTTATGAAATGTTGAACTCGGTTCATATAAATCGAGTACACGTTCAATTAGTGCTCTAAACGAGAGTGACACTCGCTCTACATTCTTCTCTCCACAACTAATAATTTCGTGCTAGTCATTGAAATACTGCGGCCCTGGCTCTGTACGTAACATGCTGAACGTGTAAATCCTTCCATCTGTTTCAGATGCTCTTTGGACTTTGGTAATCATTGTTGTTACGGCTGCATCACGGTCACTGATGCCAATTTCAAAGCGGGCGACCTGAAACAGGTCAGCCCTATTAGTTTCCATTAAATCCGATACTTTTTCACCACGAGTCGACTGGTAGACTGTCTGTTGTAGACAGTTTTAACAGAAGTCATTTAGTAATGTTTCGCAGGATGTCTTGTCACGACCAACTGATTGTTGGATGATTAAAGTCTCCAGCGATGTCAACAGTTAGAAGCATCACCAACTGAAATATGTATAAAAGCAAACATTAAGACGCGGTTCTCCCACTCGGGACCGTATTTGAACGTCCAGCATACTTCAGGGACAGACAGCGCGACGCGATGTGCCGACAGGCAGGTTTCCGTCGAATCTGGAAGAACGTATGTTCCGAGAAGAGTCGGGCGACGTGTGTCCCTCTAGACGGGGCAGGAGGCCACGAGCAGGTTTCCCGCCGCTCGCTCGCTCCCCTCCTGACTGTGCTCGTAAGGTTGCGGGAGTAAAATACCGCCGCCACGCCGCCCTCACTCAGTAACTACACTGAAGAAGTAACCGCCCACATTAACCGGAACAGTAGTGGCCTGAAGTAAAGGCCGTCTCGCCTTGAACCTTCTTGCAGAGCTGGACAGCAATATTGTGACCGTAACAGCAAGATGAGGAGGGGATAAGTGTTTACAAGTGCAGGAATCCCGGTGTAAAAGGTGTATATTCGTAACGACTCCCAGTCAGTAATCTGCTACGTCTCCAAAGAGTAGGCCAGTGTGGGTGACAGGCAGTGTTGGGCAGCTCTCGTACAGCGGCGACCCAGCGCAGGGCGAGGGCTGACAGCAGAGCGCAGCACAGTGTGCAGTGTAGGGCTGTACAAGGACAGGTCTGCCGGTAGAGGCAGAACACACAGTGCACAAGAGGCGCGCCTAGGGAGCAAGTTGTCAGGTTTAGTCCAAAAATGTTCAAATGTGTGTGAAATCTTATGGGACTTAACTGCTAAGCTCATCAGTCCGTAATCTTACACACTACTTAACCTAAATTATCCTAAGGACAAACACACACACCTATGCCCGAGGAAGGACTCGAACCTCCGCCGGCACCAGCCGCACAGTCCATGACTGCAGCGCCCAAGACCGCTCGGCTAATCCCGCGCGGCGTTTAGTCCAGTCTAGGAGAACGATCAGCTGAGGGAGTGGGCGATGGAAGGGATGAGGTTTATGTTACGTTACAGTCACAGACTGTGCCTCCCAAAAAGGACGTCTGCTCTGCTCGATGCGTGGATCACAAGAGAGAGAGGCAACTCTGTTCTCCAGCGTGCACACACGACACAGGCTACTGGCTAAAACTGATCGCGAGGATTCGCTATCAATTCAGCCATTCCCCAGAAAGACTGTTTGTCCTAGTAGGGGCCTTAATGCAGTGGGAGGGATACGTTGCAGTATTTCATTTAGTGTAAGTGGGGGGATGTACATGTAGTAAGTTCATCAAATTTCATTGGATAATGCGGCTGGTCCAGGCGGAGGTTCGAGTCCTCCCTCGGGCAGGGGTGTGTGAGGATAATTTAGGTTAAGTAGTGTGTAAGCTTAGGGACTGATGACCTCAGCAGTTAAGTTCCATAAGATTTTACACACATCTGAACATCACTGGATAAAAAAAAGCCAGTAACATACCAACTCTTCAAATTTTCTGCTGAAATACAAAAGCGTCTGTAATAATTGAAATCGTCACTGTCCATATAATCAAATCTTAAAATAAACGAAGTTAAAATCGTGTCACAGCGTTTCACAAAAGAGGAATGAACTATTATGGTTTGTGTTAGGTTGAGGAAAAAGTCTATTGTTAATTTAATGTGTGTCATAGAAGGTAAATGCTGGCGGAACTGAATTACTTTTAATGGTTTACAGGCGGCACTAGAAATGTGTAGTTATTTGTACTATCGTTGCTGCAAAATAAAACTAATACCAAAATATAAAATGCATCAACAGCGTCACGGAATACTTTATTCTATGATAATCGAAGTATTTGTGTAAAAAAAAAAAAAAATAAGAAATCGTGTTACTGGACAACATTGACACCTGGTATGCAGAACGTCTGAAAAAGACTAATAAACTAAGTAAGATCTTGCTACGTCATCTGACTTGTCGCGGGTAGTAGTTGCACAAACTTGCCTGGCACAGTGGTGAGCCAGCCGCTCGCAGTAACCGGCAGATTCGGGTTCGAGTCCCGGTCCGCCACAAATGTTCACTGCCGTCATTTCGTCCTACGGCTGACGGCACCCATTATTCACACTTGCGAATTCATTTGATGTGTTTCATAACGGTTGTGTTTGTGGCAGTGTCTGTTCCTCTGGACACGCACGAATGTCCGAAGAAATTAGAATGACGTAGCCTCTGCAATATCGTTAAAACAATGTTAGAGGCATTGAGAAACCCAAGGCAAAACCCTAGAAAAGACAATTTAAATGTGTGTCCACAGTGACGAAACAGCAAACAATATCCTCGTTCTATTCATAAAACTTCGGAAAGGAAGAAATAGAATGCAGTCAGTTTTTATGCAGTTCACAAAATACGAAAAGGTTCGAGGCTAGAGCGTGGCAGACGCGCAGTGCAGTTTGTAAACAAACTGCCAACTGACGGGAGAAGGTGCGACAGTATGACGTCGACAGACCGTAATGGCGGACGGCAATGCCGTGATGAGTTGTAGAGGGGGGCTGTTAATGGTGAGAAAAGAATTGTTCTCCATATTTTTCACAAGATTACAGAGGAAAATCAGCTTTCTTCGAGGAACTCTATATAATAAACTGAAGATGATATTCAAGCTATATGTGCGCACAGTCGGTAGCGTTGTAGAATGATAAAGTAGTATGTGTTGAGATGGCGGTTGGAATCGTGGTGGATCTACAATTTCCTTTTTTTATTTTTATTTTTTTTATCCCTGACCATTTAAATATGTAATTTATCAAAGATATTTTAAATACCCATATGTAACCATCATTTTTCACGAAAAATGCGTATTTTCTATTTTCCAATTACATATCGCAGGCAAAATACTGGTTTTCATTGTAATTATAAATTCTTAAGTGTCCGTATTTTGTAAAAGATTACACAGTCACATTTTTTTGAGAAAAATGAAAAATAAAATACTCTTTATTTGAAGATGCCCTTTGTTTTGTAGAACAGGTGTTTTCTCACACGAGCCAGAGTGATAAGGGCCGTAGAAACATGGAGGACAATAATTTTCGCGGCGTCCAGCGCACTGTACAAACGCTGCATTTTTAAAGTTGTCACAGTACCACTGTTCTCTGAATACAATAGAACTGATCTGGAGCCAAGTTAAGGGATTTGTCGCGAGAAATAACGAGACATTTAAGCTGCCAAACGTACTGGAACTAACGCACGAAGCTTCGTGACACGTCACTGACGAACGATGGTGAAATGCGGAACAGAACGTCATGAAAGAGGAGCGTGAAATGTGGACTTTTTGGTGGCTTCGGATTCTGTTGTTCATCGCTCCGTTCTCAACGTAGCAGTCCTGAAATGTATTCGGCAGAATCCGGTATGAAAGTAGTTCAGAGATTACCAGGCGACTGAAAGAATACGTAGCGTAATGTTTATACGGGGTTTATTCTCGAGGTGAACGGAGTACAGTCGGCGGCAGCTTCAGAGCCGACATCCCGGCCGGTGGGCGGCGGCGAGGCAGCGAGGCGCCAGTGGGCGGCGCAGGTGGTGGGGGCGGCGGCAGCTGCGGGGGCGGCGCGCGGACCCAGGCAGGGGGCAGCGGCAGCAAGGACGCACCGCGCTTCCGTCTTCATTCGGCTCGCAGCACCGCACCGCACCGCACCGTGCTCAGAGTCAGCTGGCGGCCTCTCGGCTGCGACCGTCAAATGGGACCGCCGCGTGCGCAGCTCAGCTGCTGCGTGCCGAATAACAGCGGCGAATACTGACCGATCACACATCAGACATGAAGCAAAAGTAAGAAGCCACCATTGTTGTGCCCCTCTCGTCTCTTTCTTTCTCCTCCCCATCGTAGCTTCGAATTTTACCATTCTATTTCTCTTCCTCTAACCTAGCTACTTCTTCTATGTCCCTTTCACCTCATTCTATCGTCTTATGTCTCTGCTCGATGTGAATAACACACAAGCTGCAAGATCATGTCCATAATGTCCTGTACAAGGTGAAATTCGTTCAATCTGAGTATGCCTGGTTAGGCGTAAGAGAAGGCCTGAAGGCCTGATCTTGCCAGGTAAAATAAATGCATAAATAAATGTATAAATAAACTGCCGCCCTATGGACCGATCGGTGGGGACGAATCGCGATGTACACGGGCAGCGAGAGGAAAGAAGGTTGTTGCATCCGGATTACGACGACACTATACTGCAGATCAGGACTTGCGAGTGGGCATCCGGGCCTGCCGTTAAATGACAGAACAGAAAATTAGGTAAAATAAGGGGAATATATTCCAACGTACGGAATACGAGGCGCGCACCTTGGGAGAAAGTTACCGGGTTTAGCCCAGTGTAGGAGGACGAGCAGCTGAAGAACTTGTCAGTGGAAGGGGAGACGGTTCACGTTGAGATATGTTGGCGGCCGGTCACGGGACTCTGAGCCAAATGTTCCGCATCCGAAAAAACACTTCTAGAACGTTCGACGCCTGGATGACAAGAGAGAGAGGTAAGTGTGTTCCGCACAGCAGAGTGCACACAGGCGACCTGTACCCCACACGCACTATAGGTTAAAATCGATGGCGTGCAGGACTGGGGGCGTCTTTTGTAAGCAGCTTTACCTGGAGAGATGTGCCTCAGTTCTAACTTGTCACGTAGGCACAGCGGAAGTTATTCTGGGAGAGAACTTGCAAATATTTGACTGGCGCCTTTGAAATAAAATTTTTAAACCAATTCCCTAAAATATTGCTCGACTGGCTGTACAGGGCGGTGATTCTGGGCGACAGAAAGAGAGCCGCCAGTGGAGGAGGCTGCTGTAGAGTGACCGGCAGGAAGCATCCCATTGTACGGTGGCTGGTGTAGTGAAACAGGCAGAGAGCAGCTCAGCTGTGGGCTGACAGGTAGAAAACAGCTCAGTGTAAGGTGTAAGGTTGTAGAGTTTCAGGCAGAAAGGAGTCCAGTGTATGGTGGCTGTTGCAGGGCAAGAGGCAGAGGGCAGTCCAGTGTAGGGTAGCTGTCGTAGCCGATGGTCCTGTGTAGGGCAGCTTATGTAGGCGCATCCTAGTGTTGTGACAACTACCGTACCCCCTAACTGTCCGGAAAGGCCAGTGATGATTGGCCAATCTGCAGCATCGCCTCCAAGGACCGGCCGCAGTGGCAGAGCGGTTCTGGGCGCTTCAGTCTGGAACCGCACGACCGCTACGGTCGCAGGTTCGAATCCTGCCTCGGGCATGGATGTGTGTGACGTCCTTCGGTTAGTTAGGTTTAAGTAGTTCTAAGTTTCAGGGGACTGATGACCTCAGCTGTTAAGTCCCATAGTGCTCAGAGCCATTTGAACCATTTTTGAATTCGCCTCCAAGCCACTCCTGTTCTGGCTGCCCACACCTTGTCCACGCAACGGAAGCGTCAGTGCAGTTCGCCTCTAATAACTCTCCTGTGAGTGACGTCGGCTTCACCTCAAACTCGCGCTCTCACTTTGTGTGCCAAGAGGCGGCCATTGCGCAAAATTGCGCACATTGATTGGTAAACATATGAGGGTAGGCTGAAAGGTAATGCGAAGAGGCTTGTAAAATGATATCTAAATGACCTTCACCTCTACACGCATGCGCGTTTAGAATGTGTCGCGGTTTAATTGGAGTAGCGGAGAGTGTTCTCGTGGTGTGCCCTCGTGAGTTAAACGGCGTGCTGTTATCCAATGTTGGACTGCTGCTAGTGAGCTTCCTCATCGTTTAAAGCCTATTTATGGTGACGATCCTGTTGGGAGGTTCGAATGTACAAAAGCCACGTCCACTAAGACAGGCTCGAGGATTTGCCGAGCCCTCATGTGGGTGTGGCTTTCCGTGGAATCAGAGCTTCCAGTTTTTAGTCATTCTTCTTTTGGCCATCTGCTAAAGAAGTAGATCTTAAGTTTACAAATTATCTCATGTAAATTTAATTCTTCTTTGATTTTATATATTTCTTAAATTTCAAACTTTCTAAATTGTTTTTAGACTTTCTTTGTATTAACAATATATACAAAAAAATGAATAATAAACAGAGGAAGGTTAGTGGCACACCGTGCAAGAAATGTGGTCCGCCTCCACGTGGCTAAGGACGGGCAACGGTTTGAGAACTTTCATGACCATCAGTTCTCATACCGGCTGAGAGACCATGAGTGCCACTAACGCTACGTATTGTAGTAGCAGTACAATCCACCATAGCTACAAGACAGTGGGTTTCTCTGTAAGTTAAATGAAAAGAAAAAAAAAACGTGTTGGCAGGTATAATGTAAATTGACGAGTGCTATAATCTCAACGTTGCTAGCCTGGAAAAGGAATAATTGTTGACGAAACATGCAGCAGACGCCCAATCACAGCCACAGACGATAAACATCACAAATTCGTCGGCAATTTTATTGAGAATGGCCGATGAGTCACTCCGAAGGGTATCTCAAGCCATATTGGAATATCCGACGAAGATGTCGGTTTCATTATCGAACAATTAGGATGCCGTAAAACCCATTCGCGATGGGTGCCACGCCGTCTCACGGACGAGAACAAACAAACAGCATCGACTGGAAGGCTGCGAGCCACTTTCGCAGCACTCCTGTGACGAAGGAGAACATGCCATGGGGGACGAGTTATGTATCCATCATAACGACCCAGAAGAGCACTGAATATCGACATTCGTATTCTGCTGAGGCGAAGAAGTTCAAAACACTACCATCAGCAAGGAAAAATATTTTGGCTGTGTTTCGGGATGCTCACCGAGAATTTACGCGACTGATTTTCTGGTACGAGGGCCAACGGTAAATTCTTCTCAGTACACAGAGACTCCAAAAGATGTCCGCTGTCGAGTTTGTCGCGTTTAGAGGCAGCTTGGTGACAAAAATTATCCAGCACGATAGCCGTCGTTCACGCAATCGCGCCACCAAAGATGCTTTGTGAAAACTGAAGTCTGAACACATAGCACGCCGTTCTTTCTTTACGAATTTTATTTATTTTTCCCTCCACTCGAGAGAGACCTCAAGGGTAATCTTCACTCCTTGGACGTTCAAGGAAAGACAGCAGTTAAGGCCTGGATTCGAGAAAAGTCCGAAGAAGGTTTCAGTGACAGATTGAAAAAAACTTCTTACACATTGGTAGAAAGGTGTTAGTCTCAACGGTGACTTAAGTTGAACAATAAATGTATGATTTTGAAGCTTAGGAATTGTGCCTTAATGTACTTTTTGTCCGGTCTACTAATTCCTTTTGTTCGTGTTCTACAAGGATGTGTGCACTAGTTTTGAGCCTACCCTGGTCAGGAATCGCTTCAGTTCTTGCCTCCCCATCATTATCTAATTGCACCGGGGGGGATTGGCAGTGCACTCCGCTGCACGCCGTGCAGCTTCCCACGCTCCTCGGTGTGCCTGACGCGTGTTGGCGCTCCGCTGAGCCGCTTCTCGCAGCACCGGGAGGCCGGTAATTCTTTTTGCGGGAGCCGCCTCCCCGCCTCCGTCCCGTTTGACCTGTTGAGCCCGAAGACTTGTGACGAGAGGGGAGGAACCGTGGAGCGAAATTTCTTTCCGTTTGAACTGGCGGAGCGGCGGGGATCCCCGGCGCCGGCGGGCCTCGGCGGGCCTTTGTGGGCGCCGCCTTTGTGGAGCTGCAATCCGCCGCGGGCGCTGCGAGCGCGCATGCGCGCCCCCCCGCCTCTCGCCTGCCCACGCTGCGCTGCGCAGCGGTCAGTAATCACACTCCAGCTGCACCCGGCGCTCCGGATTCCGACCGCTCTGTCGTTGCTGACGGGTCTGAGCTAAGCCGAGCATAGCGTGTGCTGACTGACTGGTTAACAGTGAAGCCGATCGACACACCAGTTCTATCGAATCCACTCAGTCCCCCATCGTGCGGAGACGTTAACCCCGCACCTACCAGATGGCTCTGCCGTTGGTCCATTCCAGCAGACGCAACAAAGCGGCAGCTCGCTATGCCTCCAGGTGCCACTTGAGAAGCTGTTACTGCTTTTCCTTACTTCGTAATTGACAACTGAACGACTTCCACAAATTTTATAAAAAGTGGACCTGATCTGTTAACGAAACTTCGCCGTCGAGCTTTGAAACTCAAAAGTATTCAAATAAAAACTGTTTACGCTATATACAGATCGTGGTACTTGACCTAATGAAAAGCGAATACCCGTCAAAATATGGAACTCGCTATTGTTATCAAATCCCCGCCGGTGAGGCTAAATAAATAAGCAGTCACACTCTTTGTACAATAAATAATCACCGTCGAAAAAGAACATACGAGCCATATAAAAGGTAAGGGCAGTTCGATTTTAACAAAAAAATATTCCTTAGAACTGCTTTACTGGCGGTTTTAATATCCTGCAAACCCGCCTGAGTTTTTGTTGTTCACCTATCGGCACTTTTGGTGACGCTGCGCTGTCTTCTTCGACCCGTCCACGTGCCGGAGGCCGACTGCCTGCGCACCTTGGGCCAACTGCAGCCGCATTGCAGTCTGGCATTGGATGTCGTCAGTACACCTAGAATTCCTCACAGCAAATGTACAGAGGATAGGCAAAATAATGTGAACAATTGTACTTACTTCGGAATGGTTTATTAATAAGGGGTCGGACTCCCAATTCTCCGTAATGTAGCTGCGATTCTTCTCGGAATACTAGCATGTAATGATTGTATGGTCTCCAGTGGAATGTTATGCCACTCTTCGATCAAAACCTCCTCTAACCCGTGTGTGACGAAGGAGGTGGAAATCTGCTCCGCAGCCTGCTCTCCGATACCGCCCACAAGGGTTCGATAATGTTGCAAGTACGGCGACTGCGGTGGCCAGGGAAGAGGCTGCGGTTCAGTTGCGTGGCTCCGCATACAACGGTTGCGTTGTCCCGGCTGTGGGAACGGGTGCATTATCGTCCTGAAATTTGGCACCACTGTTTGAATCGTGGGGTTTCACATCAACTACAGTGTTCACATAATCGTTGGCTGTGACTCGGCCTTTGAGAGTAGTGATGGCAGCAGCGGAATACCGTGACACGGCTGCTCACACCATCACACTTCCACCTCCGTGCTTCACCATTGGAATCGAGCAATCGGGACTGTAGGTTTCTTTTGGCGTTCTCCAGCAGTAAACCTGGCCCGATGCTGGAAATAACGAAAATGTTGGTTCGTCGGACCATATGACGTGTTTCCACTGATCGGCCGTCCAGGATTTATGCTCCTGACACCATGTTTATTGGTCTAGACTGTATTTGACTGGAGGTGGGTGCTCAGTTTTCTTTTTCGTGCTGAGATATCATGTTTAATTGTGTTTTGTCCTCAAGTGGTGTTCTGTATGTATGGCAGGCAGTTACAGGCGCAGAGGGACAGTAAGTCGCTGTTCTACAATTATTATTATTACCCATCTATATGTTTCTCCCAACAGCAGCTATTCACTTACACATCGGCAGCTGGCTGTACTATCGTTATTTCCCATATAGGGCTATTGGCTAAGCTGGCTGGAGCAACCCTCCAGTGCTAGACTAATAGCGAAAATATCCCCTACACATCTAACAGTTAGTGACGAAACTGGATGAAGCTACTGTCTAGTGCTCGATGAAAGACAGGTAGGTCTAACAGCACCCTCTGGTATTGGTGTTGTGAGTTAGGTCAGTTGGTCTCTGTACTTCAAGGTGGACACACAAAATTTGATATTCCCACCAATAAATTTCAATTTCCCGCCATTTTTCCCCAGACAGCCGTTTTGGAGGAGGGGAGGAGGGGAGGGGAGGAGAGTAGAAGTTTCCTGAGGGGGACCAATGTTCTAGCTGGGGAGAATCCATGATATCGCCAGGTCGTGGAAGTAATGAAATTGCATAGTTAATTTGATATAAATTCCGTATCAAAATTGTCCCAGAAATCTTTTTGTGCCACTACTGACGTTGGCGTTGGTGCCTAAGCACTTCCAGCAGGTACACAGCTCCTGGGAAGTCATCAGCCAGGTCGCAGCCTTTCTCTCCTTTTTCCCGCATGCTGCAGGATGCCGCAAGTCTCGGCACACGCACCTTAGTCCTGCACATCGGCACGGCCGCTTCTGTAGTCTCAGTGCCGTTGTCCAAGCTCTGTCTCACTCATTACCGCAGCACACACACACACACACACAAAATGGATAACAGAACGCGTTTCGCAGTATGTGGGCATATATACAAGGTGATTCAGGCATTCCTGCCCATAAATTTTATGCAACCAGCAACACCTTCAAAAACCACGCACAAAATTTTCGTATTCTGTCGCTCACTACTAGCAAAGTATTAGTCCTACAGAAAAAATTAACAGGTCCTTTTTGTAGGAAGTTTATTATAGTGAAATTTTGTACTGGGATACGTTTCCGCTGGCGGCCACGGTTTACGACTTATTTAGGAAAAACGAGCCTGAAACTCACATTTGTACATTTTCCTCGAATAATTTGAAAACAATAGCCTCTAGTGAAAACGTATCCTAGTACCTACCAAATGTAACTACATTAGATTCCTACAAAATGCTCCTGTTCATTTTTTCAGGGCTAATAGTTTGTCCGTCGTGAGCAAAGGAATTTGAAATCTCGTATGTGGTATTTGAAGGTGTTCCGCGTGCTAAACAACTCACGGGTAACGGCAGCTGAGTCACACGGCCTGTGTTCGACGCCAGCAGTTACAGGACTTGCGGTGGAGGGTATTTAAATCGTTTTGGGGGCATGCAGAAAACAGTGTAGTCATTGCGATAATGCAGAAAGAGATCGATTTATCTGGAGTTCGAATGGCATGACGGTTGGCTTTCGAGCCGAGGGTTTATAACCAGTTGATGTGCCGCCACGGTTAAAGTGTACCGTCCATGGAAAAACAGCGCTATTCGAAACTGGCGCCGAAGAACTGTGGTGCACCATGAGCCGTAGACGACAAGAGTGGAGATGTGTACAAACGAGTAGCAAAAGAGCCGAAGTGTGCCCTCGACGTCCGTTCAGCTGACATTGGCAGGCCCCTGGTTAATCAGCGACAAAGGCTGGAGTTTGCACCCCAATACCGCAACCGAACATCCAGCTGGCCGTTTTATGATCCGTCAGACAGATGGCCGTTAGTGTTTTCGCATTAGGAGCTGGTCCCCTTATTGCGGTATATGGACACATTTACAGCATTGTGTACTGCCTACAGCGGAGGAACAATTCGCAGACGATGGTGGCGCTGCACGTGCCCTTACACGGTATATTTTCGGTTATCTACACTGTGACAGGGGTTATCTATCCATCAGTTTATGAAGTCACTGCTGGAAAATAATGACACCACCTATTGAGACAGGACTCGAATAACTAATAAAAGCCGAACTCGGTGAAGACAAATTTCGATTCCGTAGAAATGCAGGAACACGGTAAATTCTACTACGAGACAACATGAGGTAAGGCCCTTTTATACCTATATTATTTGTAGATTGACAGGGAGAAGTAGGTCACCTACAGCTGGTACATAGTCGGAGGACACGAAAAGGGGTCAGTAGTTGAGAATGTGGGCTGGGGGCATGGGGAGGGGGGGATGGGGTTGTGACTCATCCCTCGTATTATTCAACCTGCATACTGAACAAGCAATGCTGGAAAGCAATGAGAAATTTATGAAATGAATTAACGATCGCGAAGAAGAAATTTAAGATTTAGAAATGAAGAAGTTCTCTCAGAGTGGGCGAGAACGGTTGAACGGTACGGATAGTGTCTTCAACATGTGAGTTGACGAGCATTGCGCTCACATTTAAGTATATGGCCGAAAGAGTCAGCCTACAGGAATCGTGAAACGAAACCTGCGTCCAGGACCGCGTGCCACAAAGGGCGCAGATTCACCACGAGATGGAGAAACTCACGGGCGTCTGTTGCCTATTGAGGCCTAAGCGCTGTAGTGTGCGAGTGAGACAGACGGGAACCTGCGTCATAGGGAAACCCAGTAGAAGGCTTTAGTGGCCGAGCAGACGTAGCAGCGTTAAGATCGGCCATAAAGGGAAACATTTATGAAAACTATTTAATTCTGCAGTAATGCAGGGAATCGAGCCACACTAATTTTAATCTGCCATTCTCCATAAATTTTCATGGTGATCCCAATAAAACTTGAATATTGATCATATCTATAATAGTTTAGGATTTACTGTTAAAGTGAAATTAACAAGTTTTGTAACGAAGACCTGAATGCTAACATCTGAACGCTTTGGCCGATATTAACGATCGACATTTCATATAGAAGCGCATCATTAAAATGACAAACGTAGTAAATATCAACTCTGTAACTGTATTTGTTTAAAAGATATAGTAAATTGAAATTACGAGTATTTTCAGTTAAGCGTCAGATCATCATTCCCTCCACACAAAACACACTGAACGACGACAGCATGGCACCTTATTGAATGATTAAGTAATAGAATATTTGTTGTAAAGTTTAGTGCATAATAATTACTTTTGTTCTTTATTTATTTATCAGAAAGTACATTGCTGCAAGGCTACTGGTCGCGACATTCAAAGTTAAGAAGGAAATCGTATTGGTTTTATGTCAAAGAATTTAAAAATCGATATTATTGTTAGTTTATTTAGAACGCGAAAGTGGTCGAGCTTTGATTATATAAATATGTTAAAATGTAAAATAAAGTACAATAAGTTGTAGCCAATCAGATGGACGGCTTCAGGAGAGGGAACTGCGCCAGTCAGTTGAGCGAGGATACTGGGGGCGGGCAGTTCGGGTGGAGACGCCAAAGCGGACAGTGCTGGTGGAGACGGTCGGTCTTCAGGCAGCTGGGAAGTGAAACGACTTTGAAAACTTCGCGTTTTGTGGTATCGCGGGACTTATGTCTGAGCGGTGAGCAGCCGCACGTCCGGTGTGAACTCGCGTAGTTAAGGAGGCGGAGTACTGGACTTGTGTTTCGCGATGAGATGGCGAACTGTATCAAATGGATATGCGCTCGAGTGTAACAGTACGACTACTTTCACTATTAGTTTGCTTTCTGAATAAACATTATTCTAACCAAATCGCAACTGTGTGGCCTACGTCATTTATGGCCCGTTAATTTAGTTCCCGATATCATTATTACTGTTACTATATGTTATATTTGTAATTCGCAAACTTGCCGTCAGCCAAACAATTTAACTAAAGGGGCACAAGTGGCTAATTTAGGGCGTGTAATGCGACACGTGCGGTTCAACCCCTAGACGAGTTTGAGCCAAGACATTTGGACGAAGAGGAACCGCATGTGAGCCCGAACATCTCTGGGATGTTAGCTCGCAAACAGAGGTTAAAAGATGAACGTGAGATGAATTAAAATAAGAATAATCAAACGGAGACGAATTAAACCACGCGATGGTGGGAGAATCAGTGTACGGAATGAGGCACTTACAGTAGTAGACGAGTTTAGCTATTTGGGAAGAAAACGAGTGGCGATGGCTGATTCGAGAGGGTATGAAACTGAGACTTGCGAGACTAAGACAAATGTGTCTAAAAAATAAAAGTACAAAAATGCTTAAAATGGCTCTGAGGACTATGGGACTTAACTTCTGAGGTCGTAAGTCCCCTAAGAACTACTTAAATCTAACTAACCTAAGGACATCACACACATCCATACCCGAGGCAGGATTCGAACCTGCGACCGTAGCGGTCGCGCGGTTACAGGGTGTAGCGCCTAGAACCGCTCGGCCACTTCGGCCGGCAATAAAAGTACACTATGTGATCAAAAGTATTCGGACAGCTGGCTGAAAATGACTTACAAGTTCGTGACGCACTCCATCGGTAATGCTGGAATTCAGTATAGCATTGGCCCGCCCTTAGCCTTGATGACAGCTTCCACTCTCGCAGGCATACGTTCAGTCGGGTGCTGGAAGGTTTCTTGGGGAATGGCAGCCCATTCTTCACGGAGTGCTGCACTGAGGAGAGGTATCGATGTCGGTCGGTGAGGCCTGGCACGAAGTCGGCGTTCCAAAACATTGTAATTCCGTCAGGTGTTCTGTAGGGTTCAGCTGAGGACTCTGAGGAGGCCAGTCCATTACAGGAATGTTGTTGTTGTGTAACCACTCCGGCACAGGCCGTGCATTATGAACAGGTGCTCGATCGTGTTGAAAGATGCAATACCCTTCCCCGAATTGCTCTTCAACAGTGGGAAGGAACAAGGTGTAGGCCTGTGCTGTGATAATGACACGCAAAACAAGAACGTGTGCAAGTCCCATCCACGAAAAATACGACCACACCGTAACACCACCACTTCCGAGTTTTACTGTTGGCACTAAACACGCTGGCAGATGTTCCACTGTTAAAACGTCCAATGTTTACGCTCCTTACACCGAGCGGGGCACTGTTTGGCAGTTACCGGCGTGATGTACAGCCGCTCGACCACGAAGTCCCAAGTTTTCTCACCTCCCGCCTAACTGAAATAGTACTTGCAGTGGATCCTGATGCACTTTGAATTCCCTGTGTGATAGTCTGGACAGATGTCTGCCTATTAAACTTTACGACTCTCGATGTTTGTTAACAGCGTTTCCCCATAGACTGATCAGGCAGCTTGCTAGTAACCACCTTAGGCACGGACAACAGCGGCGACGTGGAAGCAGTGAGGCCTCGGTAGGTCGCTGGAACCACGAGTTGTGGGGAAGGGGCGATGAGGTCCGAAGCCACGTTCAGTCACGTCCCATCTGTGGTGTTGGGAGGGGGGAGAGAACCCGGAACCCGCCACTGTCTTCTGTGTTCCTCGACCCACTCCATCGCACTCCTGGTTTTGTGACACGGCGCATTACGTTGTTGAAAAACGCCACTGCCGTCGGTAAACATGATCGTCATGAGAGGGTATACGTCGTCTGCAGGCAGGGCAGGACACTCCTGCACCCCACCCACAGATGCCCACGTGAATGTTCCCCAGAGCATAATATGTATAGCATATACTTCAAAAAATATCGAACGTATCTCTTTCCAAATTGTCATTAGAGAACCGTGACAAAATTTCTAATAAATTGGTGAAGATGTTTCCTAGACTTTTGCTAACAACGTTTTTCCTTTATGCACCATATATATTAAAGAAATGTAGCCGATGTTAGTCTGAACGTTCACAGATGGTGCTGTCAGATTCGTAAAGGCATTGTTCCACGCGAAAGTGCAAGGGATGCAGTGCTCCGCTGGTTGCCTTCATGTTGTTCTGAAGACCACATTTACTCTGAAACTGGCAGTCCAAGTCTTTATGCCGAAGCTGGGCAGAAGATTTTAGAATTGGCTCCTCTTGCTATTGCTTTTGCAAGGTATTTCGACAAGTGCTTAAAAAGGCTCTTTGACTCAAGTTCCATCACCAACGATAAGACAATCAAAGTCTTCAGTACCTGCACTGGAAAGCCTGGATAGTAATTTTGAACTAACAGGTCACGGTTTCGTAATACATTAACCCCACGTATTTCTTCGATGATGTTTATTTCGTAGGAGTGTCAAGTTTTAAGAGAGGGTCAACGGAAGAAATTTTCAGAAGAGCTGCAGCAGCAAGTCAATGAACAATAAGAATTAATAAATTTCATGTCACTAATAGAGAGTACAGCATGAGTGTGAGGAAGCACAGTGCAATGTATTCATCTTATATGCACATTGAAGATAAAATTCAGGAATCCTCATTTTCTACGGTAATAAAGACACATGTCATTATTGTCCATATACATAAGTGCTTTGGTGGACAGAGTGGTTGTGTAATTTTTCTTCCTATCTACGTAATTCTGTAGCTCTCAATTCGTTCGAGCAATCAGTCATTCATAATATGAAACACAGTCATAGCTCATTCACTCAAAATGATTCAGAAATTTTACTTGTTAGAATGAAATCAGGCGATGATTCTTCTTCTCTGGAGGCTCATGCTTTACGGCAGTCTGCTAATCTGTACAAATAAAATGCCTCGTAATTTTTGGGAGCGTTGTATAATCAGTCGGGAAACCTCAGATCAAGCGGATATTTGGCTTTGATAAAGTTTAACCTTCCGAAGAAGTAATGGAGCTCTTGGATTATTAAATGCAGGTTCGTATCCAGTCTTTCGGAAGTTCCCCTCTGATTAACAACTACGCAATATATCGATGAATATCATTAATTCTCAATTGTCAAATACACACCTTTTGTATAAAGGAGCAATATATATATATATTTCCCTTTTAATCGTACAATTTCGTCTCAGTTATCTTCTGTCATAAATCTCAATAATCAGATTACAATTCTTCAAACTAAGGTCAGGCTAATCGGCACGAAGACAATCTCGGAAGGTTTTTTCTTCTTTTCTTTTCTAACAACCACCAGAGAGAGTACAACAAAGAATACTTATGCGCTCATGGCATAGCTATTGTATGAACTACTTTTCGCATGGATTGTGCGAGTATGAAGACAGAAAATTAGTAAACGTCATTCAAGGGTAGAATTGTATCAGAATAATTAATCGAATATAAAGAGATATTACAGTTGCTTGCTGATGATGTTGTTGTCTGCGGGAAGGTTCGTCGTTGAATGAGTGACTTAGAATTTCGCGTTGTTGTAGCGAATGGCAGCTAGCTGAGTTACTGTGGATGATTAGGAAAAACAAACCCGTAATGTTCGGACACAGCACGTCGTTCAAATATCTGGGCGTAACTTTGCAAAACGATATGAAATGTAACGAGCATGCGAGCGAATGGTCGACTTTTGTTTATTGAGGGAATTCTAGGAAAGTGTAGATCATCTCTAAAGGAGACCACATATACGACGCTAGTGCGACCTGTTCTTGTGCACTGCTCACTCGTACCGTGTCGGATGTAAGGAAGGCGTCGAAGCAATTCAGAGGCGGGCTGCTAGATTTGTTACTGGGTTCGGACACCACGCAAGTGCTACGAACTTGCTCCAGGAACTCAGATGGGAATCCTTGGAAGGAACGCGACATTCTTTTCGTGGAACACGATTGAGAAAATTTAGAGAACGGGCAACTAAAACTGAGTGTCGAACTATTCTGTTGTCTTCAACATACATTGCGCATAAGGACCACAGATTTAAGGTACGAGGAATTAGGGCTTATAACAGTCGTTTTTCCCCGGGCTATTTGCGAGTGTAACAGGAGAGGAACGCTGAGTAGTGGTCCAGGGTGCGGAGTATGTATGTAGTGTATATGTAGATTGTTTACAGCTTATTCATAAGTCAAAACAGATCTTTACACTTTTCAAACGTCTTGGAGTGGGGTACCAACTTGAAATTACCTTAAAACAAGACAAAGAAACGCGATGGAATTCGAAGTTGCTTATGTTGATTTCATTTTCGCGCAACTTTCAGCAGGTACCTTTATTAAAACATATCGCATCGATGATTCAGCACTATTTCTAACCGCTGCTAATTTATTCTTTTCTTTTCAGATGAATCGTATTTTGAGGAATCTTTACAAACACCATTCAATATTCTGTCGCCGTCAGAACAACAAACTGTCTTTGAATTAATGAGTTTTTTGACTGTTTTCGTGGAAGAAACAGAGAAAATCGAAGCTGCAACAGCACCGTCGGCTGCTGTCATTCGCTTGGCTCTGCGAACTCGAGTTCAGCTCAATGCGGCAATAAGAAATCTCAAACGCAAATCGCGACCCGTACTGCGTGAAAAGTTTGTACCACACATATTGCAAAAAGTAACTGTGTTTTTACGGCCACAATTCCGACATCTTAAAATGCTGACACAAGAGGGTAAGAACAAGGAATGCAAGTTTTTTTATGCCATGTGTTTTGTACGAGCCCAAGGACAACGAAGTAAAAAGTGACTTAATTCTGTACCAGGTCAACGCTGCAATCAGAAAACTTTGGTCCACGATTCTGTTGTACCTAGCCAGGTATAGCGATGACGTGATGACTGCTTTGACGAATGGGGTGACAGCGACGGAGAGGATGAAAGTGAAGCCTGGAGGTGGCCAACATCTGTTTGGTACTCTAAGGCAAATTTTTCAGCTTTTCGAGAACCAGAAAATATATTTTTACGAGTATGATTTATTTTCTGCAATGATTCGGCTTTGCACGAACATCGTTAACCGAAACTCCCGAACATGGCTCTAAAAATTTTGGGAATACTAGCTACCAGCGTTTCATCTCTACGTGTGTTTACAATTACTTTCGGCAAGGAGGTCAAATATTTTCCCTACAGATGTCGACAACATCCTGTTTATGAACAGTACCCTACGAAATCTCCAACGGAGGAGAAATTAGACACGAGTTTGTAACTGGTGGAGACAACAGTGTAGCTAGATGTAAGTTTTTTGTTCATTAGAAACAAATTTGACAATTATAATTCGTTGTCAATTTCCTCAACACAAATCTAATGCTTTGTTTTGCCCAAAATTTACAGTTCCACAGCTAAATCAATGCCCTTCAGTAATTTCAGTATTCGGTTTATCACTTTCCTTTTCGTTATACGTAACCATAGGCAGTCGTTGTGGTAATACTTGGTGAATCTCAGGGATACAGCAGACACGGTAACTCCACAGATAACAGGAAAGTCAAATTCTAAATGCATTTAACGTGCACGAGGCCATTACCGCCACTGTCTTATGACTTAGCTTAAGGCCCATTCACAGTTAAAAACGTTTTTATATTGAAATTACCTTCTCCTCTTCTTCTGCGTTACGTAGTTAAGGCACATCGAACTGTTGCGCCTTCAGTTCCCTCATTTACTGGTCATTCTATGACCTTCTTTCTTTTGGGTGTGTATTGTAAGGTCATTTTTCGAATCCCTGTTTCTTTCATTCCTTCCAGATGCTCCTTCCAGTTTTGTTTGTGTTCATCTATATTATAATTTACTGCAAAGATATTTACTTTTTTTTTTGGTCCTGTCCAACTTAGTGCAACGTTTAACTGTTCGTAAATATTTCATTTCAGCCGGCTGAAGGTGGCTGGAATCCTTTGTCTTCATATTCCGGGTTTCACTGCCTTACGGTAGAACATGTGTGGCCACCAACTTACAGAATTTAATTTTTGGGATTCTTTGTGTTTTTTTAATGTTCTGCTTAAATCTCGAAATTTACTTTGATATCTCTGTAATTTGCCATCCACATTCTTAATTAGAAATGAGTGACATAGCTTCCTTCGTAAGTGAAGCGTTCAACTTGCTCCAAAATATCATCTTCACTTATAATTTTATTTCGTACTGGCTATTTCTCGTGGAATGCCATTGCCTTAGTTTTATGTAGTGCTGTTTTAAAATTATAATCGTTTGCAATAAAGTTCAAAAGATCGATTGGCTTTTGAAGTTAGTCTTCAGAATTAATCATTAGTACAATGTCATTGGCATATTATAGTACGGTAATGTGTTAATTTTTTGTTTATATGGATGGGTTCTGGAGCTCTCTCGTTCCGTTTTCGGATGGCGTCGTCTATGCAACTATTAAAAGGAGTAGCCGGTACAGTACTTTCTTGTCTTACAATTCGGTTTATTAAAATTCTTTCTCCTACGTAATCCGCGACAAAATCACATTTTAGAGAACTATCTGTTTATAAACCTAGCTCAAGTGAAAAGTAATCAATTGTTACGTTCTTCACATTATTTGTTGAAATTTGCCGACGTGCGTGTCCAACTGCATGCACCTTTCAAGCACAGTTATGAAAAAAGTGTCTTCAGTTTCATAGCCGTCCCTCTCGAGCCCAGAGTGACGCAAAATAACACAAGCTCTTACATAGTCTATAGAAAATAAGTGGAGCCATCGTATTACCCTTGTTTTCAAACGATATAAGTTAGAACTCGTTTAAGCAATTCGCTGGTACTGTGCTGAGGGAGGGGGGGATGAATGAAATGAGGGCGGCTACCGTATCAGGCCGCTCTCAGCAGCAGCCGCACAAAAAAAAGAAAAGAAAAAACACGACAGATCTGAGGGGCAGGCGGTCTGATGGGGCAGCCGCCCGCACTGCCGTGACGTAACGCCTGGCACGCGACGCCGCTGGCAAACGCGCAGCCGCTGCAGCTGTGCGCCGTACTCGGATCTCGGAGGCTGCGATTTTTCGCGAACGTTGTCGCTTTCGTGTTGTCACTTCTGTGTAGTGAGTGATTTGCAACTGGAACTGTTTTTAGTGTGTGCAAGCAATGCCAGATTATGCTATTGTTGACTGTAATTCTCACAACTGCTACGCAAAAGCACAACTTCGTGCTTTTCCTGGCGATACAATTGTGCAAAAGGCTGTCGAAATGCTGCAGAAAAGACGCTGTGAATGTTGCAGATGCTAGAGTATGTTCTCGTCATTTCAAAAACTCTCATTACGACAGAGACTTTCGTTCCAACTGCTAAATTTACCGCGGAAACGAGTGTTGAAGAGCGCTACATTTTCGTCCTACTAATAACGCCAGTGACAGCACATCACGTGCAAAAAAATAAAGGAAGGAACGTTTCGACAAAAGCGAAATTCATAGAGGAAGCGTAGGGACTATAAAAAGCTTTCACAACGGAAGAATACACAGTTACAGATGAAGTTATTTGCAGTGATCCGGAAAAAGTCAGTTTACTCGATTCCGTTGAGGTGTTAAACACGAGAAATGCTCATCTGAGAAACAACTGCATTGAAGTGTGAACACGTAATGAAGATCTTCCATGTCAGCTGTCATCAACGAAACGATGTCTGCACGATGAAAAAAGAAACAGAAATGCACTTGTATCCTGTGAAAATTCATTGAATACGGGGCAAAATATTTTCACCGAACCTAATCAGAAGTGTATTAGACGGTTCAAAAGGGGATCGATTGCACGGAGGGGACATCTGCAAGTTGATTACTTTGCCACAACGAGAACACTTACGTATTCGACTACGCTGGCTGTCGTCAAAAGACAAGGCAAAGAAGGCAGAAGCAGCTCACCGTCCCAAAAAAGGAAGTGGCAGTTGGCATCGCTTCAAGGTAGAAATGAACAATATTTGCGAAAATTAAGTTATTTAGGAACCTGGATTAGTGACGGAACTGAAGATCTTCAGACTGTGTTTGTTTGACAACTGCATAGCGGGATTCCAGGACTGGCGACGCCAAGGTTTGACTTATTGCCTCCCACACTCAACATTCCAGCTTTGCTGAACGGCGGGCACGGTAGGTGAACTTGCTTATATTTGCTATAAATCATATTTTACAGCACTGTTAAAAAGTTCTCAATCTAATGTACCTTTATATGAGTTAATTTGAATAATTGGGATCATCATTCTCCTCCCATTTGGATAAAAAAATGCTGAGGTTAGTAGTGTGACCAAAATTATAAGCATGTGTGAAGCAGTTGGATTAGCTAATTCGAATGCTTCCTAGAAATGAGACACTCGCATAATTTCTTGGGTGAAAACGTCCGTGTCCACGTATTAGCTTGTGATGCATACAAAATGATACTGAGCGTTACCGGCAAAGATATTGTTTATTTGTTAAAACTTTTCTCTGAGACAACTTAGAAAACTGCATTTACTAGGACAAAAAACTTGAAAAACAAACTATACTTTGCGCTTATTTTTGGATGTTTCGATTCGACAGAGGTTTGAATTCTTTTAGGGTCGGCAGTATCTGGGCATAAATGAGTGGCCTGTACATTATAGCGATCACAAAATGCGTTTTTAAACTGTTAAGTCGCAACTCGGCGTATACGTACAAACGAGAATTGCATCTTCTACTGCAGGGCTTCCCAACCTTTTCAGCTGGCGGACCCCTTCTTCAGTCGAAAGTCCCTGGCGGACCCCTAGTCAGTCAAGCGCACAGTAATTTTGAATTTCAGAGCGAAACCCATGGGAACTGAAAGCTTCTTAATCATGTTCCCAATGACCCCCCCCCCCCCCCTCGAAGTATCAATAGTCTTTTGTTTAGAGATGAATGAATACAACTTGAAATTAACGATCCAATTTGAATTCCCACTGTATCCAAACCCCTACCAGTGGATTTACTCCCTGTTCAACACACTATAGCCTGATTAAAATTGCTTGGTAATTGACATTTCACACGTTGGACCTGCCTTTCTCCAAGAGCACTCAATGTCACGTCCAAACTGTTCGCTGTTGACTGGCTGCCGCTTGTGGTCTGTTCACTTCCACTGTTCGGCTAATGTTGTGTAAGGAGCAGGCATATTTCGTAACAGTCGTGTGTGTGTGTGTGTGTGTGTGTGTGTGTGTATGTGTGTGTGTGTGTGTGTGTGTGTGTTGTGGTTTTTCGCGAAATCCGAAGAAAAATGTTCACATGTATATAAAGTCTACGGGGCTTAACTGCTGAGGTCTTCGCCGGCCGGTGTGGCCGAGCGATTCTAGGCGCTTCAGTTTGGAACCGCGCGAACGCTATGCTCGCAGGTTCGAATCCTGCCTCGGGCATGGAAGTGTATGATGTCCTTAGGTTAGTTAGGTTTAAGCAATTCTAAGTTCTAGGGGACTGATGACCACAGATGTTGAGTCCCATAGTGCTCAGAGCCATTTGAACCATTTTTTTGCTGAGGTCATCAGTCCCTAGTCTTACACACTATTAACCTAATTTTAACTTCCGCTAAGGACAACACACACACACACACACACACACACACACACACACACACACGCGCCCGAGGGAGGACTCGAACCTCCGCCGGAAGCGGCCGCGCAATCCACGACGACGTGGTCCCTGAGACTGCGCGGCCATTCCGCGGGGCTGTGAAGAAAACAGCCACACCCATGATTCGGGATACAAACACATCACGAAAGAAAAGAGGCCAAGGAATTGCCTTTAAAGGACTATTATGACATCTGTTGTGCAATGCGTTTCAAAAACCGGATTTCGTAAGCCGATCTCCCAGTTCCGCTTGTGGTTGGTCAGGTAAACACTTAAAAATCGATTCTGGAAATCTGCTTTTATATAGCCGTTTTCCAGTTTCACAATAGATTTTCGTGCCCATGCAAACAGCTGGGAAAGTCTAGTTATTTTTACGTCTTTGCGTATCTACTGAACGGCAGCTGTCAGTCCATAGACGGCAGCTAGCAGGCGGCGTGGCAACAGTGCACTGTCAGTTGGTAGCTGGCAACTGGCAGGCGGCGTGGCAACAGTGCACTGTCAGTTGGTAGCTGGCAACTGGCAGGCGGCGTGGCAACAGTGCACTGTCAGTTGGTAGCTGGCAACTGGCAGGCGGCGTGGCAAACAGTCTAGCCACAGCTGACAGCTTCAACTACTACACTGTATCGTGGCAGTCAGCCTCGACTGTAAACAAATTAGGAAAACAGACAGACACTCTCTTATTTCTATATAAGAATTCAAAGCATTTCACAGAACGTAAGACTTTTTTTCTCAAAGGAAACAATTTTGGCAGAAGAAGTTTACCTTTTACAATGCGGCACGCGAAAAGTCATTTGTTTACGCTCGCAGCCAGTTGCCGCAGCGACGCACGGATGCACGCCAAGACCGTAGGATCCTACGCAGTGCCGTAGGGGACCGCACCGCCACTTCCCGGAAAATTAGGGACACTGTTGCTCCTGGGGTATCGGCGAGGACCATTCGCAACCGTCTCCATGAAGCTGGGCTACGGTCCCGCACACCTTTAGGCCGTCTTCCGCTCACGCCCCAACATCGTGCAGCCCGCCTCCAGTGGTGTCGCGACAGGCGTGAATGGAGGGACGAATGGAGACGTGTCGTCTTCAGCGATGAGAGTCGCTTCTGCCTTGGTGCCAATGATGGTCGTATGCGTGTTCGGCGCCGTGCAGGTGAGCGCCACAATCAGGACTGCATACGACCGAGGCACACAGGGCCAACACCCGGCATCATGGTGTGGGGAGCGATCTCCTACACTGGCCGTACACCACTGGTGATCGTCGAGGGGACAGTGAATAGTGCACGGTACATCCAAACCGTCATCGAACCCATCGTTCTACCATTCCTAGACCGGCAAGGGAACTTGCTGTTCCAACAGGACAATGCACGTCCGCATGTATCCCGTGCCACCCAACGTGCTCTAGAAGGTGTAAGTCAACTACCCTGGCCAGCAAGATCTCCGGATCTGTCCCCCATTGAGCATGTTTGGGACTGGATGAAGCGTCGTCTCACGCGGTCTGCACGTCCAGCACGAACGCTGGTCCAACTGAGGCGCCAGGTGGAAATGGCATGGCAAGCCGTTCCACAGGACTACATCCAGCATGGGAGAATAGCAGCCTGCATTGCTGCGAAAGGTGGATATACACTGTACTAGTGCCGACATTGTGCATGCTCTGTTGCCTGTGTCTATGTGCCTGTGGTTCTGTCAGTGTGATCATGTGATGTATCTGACCCCAGGAATGTGTCAATAAAGTTTCCCCTTCCTGGGACAATGAATTCACGGTGTTCTTATTTCAATTTCCAGGAATGTAGCAAGTAATTGTAACTGAAGTATAGGCAGGCCAACTTTTTAACTGAGCGGCCGGAATATATTATAAAGAAAAGAAATTTTCTTTAGAGATCATTTTAATTTTCGTAACAAAAATATCAATGCCAACAGAATTCAATAAATAATTATTTTGTAAATGATGGAAGATAGAAACAAAATTCCTACAGAATTAGAGTTCAGGTACGTTCACTGAGCATCTACGAAGAAAAATGCTTTCTTCTTTACTATAGATGAGTCTGTAGGAATAATAATGGAAATCTAATGCGATGGTTGAGGGTGCTTCTGCTGACAACATTTTGAAAAGTTGGGTTCAGTTCTTGACAATTGGAGACGGATGTCTGGTCCCGCATCTAGACAACTTCGGTACTTAGTTTTGTGAGCACCATAGATCGCGAATCCAGATTCACATATATATGTTGTGGCAAACGGAAGAAGTACACGTTTTGCCTTTTCAACAGGGGGGCAGTATTTCTTGTTATCCAAACGGATCCAAAAGTGTGAGTAACCGTCAATTTCAAAACTTGATTTCAAGGTAGTGTCTGTGGCAATTTCTATCAACAACTCATATTCATTTGATGATAGAATGTTCGGCTTTTTGGATACAGTGAATGGGTTGATCACCCATTTGTATTTCTGCAGCTTCTCATATTCAGCTGTTGGGAAATAATGCTCCAACAATGACATCAAGCTTCGGAGATGTTCCAGGATTTGATGAAACAAATTCTTCCCAAGCGCCAATGTTTTGTTTTTCAAAAACTCCTTGAGAACAGGAAAGCACTCGACCTCCCCCTCCTCGACACACTCTGCCCAAAAATTGATTTTCCTCATGAATGCTCGAACTTTGTCGACCGACCTTTGTTTCACTTTGCCCTTTGAGTGAAATATTCATTTCGTTCATTTTAGAGAAAATATCTGATAAATGGGTAAGTATACATTGACAATTTTCGTCATTAATAAGGTCTGCTAATTTGGTTTTATGCTCCAAAAAGAAGCTAAGATTTCCAATCTTAATTTGTACAACAGAGAGAGTGCATTCCCACGCGAGAGCCACCTCACTTCAGTGTGGAGAAGCAGGGAACGATGAAGGCTTCCCATATCGTTACACAGTATTGTGAAAAGTCTTGACTTCAACGGCCTTGATTTGACGTAGTCAACGATTTGAATAGATTCGTATAAACCTTTCTTGAACGAAACAGGCGTTTTTTTCGTAGCTAAAGCGTATCTGTGGAGAGCACAATGACTACTGCTGCAATTCTTGGCGTTTCTTTTGTTTTCGTTACTGCTCCGACTGTCGGACCCGTCATAGGTTTTTCACCATGTGTGCACACATCTATGAAATAGACCATGAAACTTCGTTAGTCCTTAAAAAATCATCCAATAGACGGAATATTTCAGCACCTGTTGTGTTGACAGGTAGTGGTCTGCACAATAAGAGGTCCTCCTCAAAATATCCAGAGTATTCATAACGGACAAAAGCCAATAAAATCGCTAATCCTGCAACATCAGTGAATTAAATGAATTGTGTTGGATTGTGTTGGAAACAAGAGCGTATTCCACATCAAGTGACATATCAACAATGCTTCTCTTGACATTGTTTGGTAATGGCACCGAAGATCAAGCTTTGCTGCCGTTTCGTCTAGCATGCAAGAAACAATATCATTGACACACGGCTTTACGAGATTTTCTGCAATGGTATGAGCTTTGCCTGTTTTTGCCACTCGATAACTAATCAAGAAAGAAGCTTTTAATGAATTTTCATTAATTGTTTTAGCACGAGTTTTCATGCAATGCTGAGAAGCAGCTAGTTCAGCACTCTTCCTTTTGAAAAACTCGATGTCTTCAGCCTGGAAATCCGGGTGAGTACCTTCAAAATGACGGCGCAATCTAACTGGAACCATTGAACTGTTCGGGAGGACTCGCGCACAAATTACACACTTAGCTTTACCCTCCTTTGTCTCCATAAAGCCCATTTATAAATAGCTTTCGTTGTACTAACGCTTCTCGGTTATTCCACTTCCACAGGATATTGCAACCAGTGGAGTACTTGCAGCGTTTCCACATAATAAATCGGGCTGTGGAGCTTCTTGTCATTGTTCTTCCTTTGGTCTCCTCCCTCCTCATTCATTTCAACTGGAAACTTCCCTTGTTGTGAAGGCGATGGAGAAACTGCACCCTTCTTCAATGATGCTGACTTCAGCCACCGATCCATGTTAGAAGTAATAAACTGGTCAAAAATCGACTTATGAAATAGGTAGTGCACTGACAAGGCAAGTTTAACATTTAATGATGCCTGGGGCCGCATACGTGCCAACGAGCGCTGTGATTGGTCGACAAAGCTCGCTCCGTGCATGCGTAAATGGTTTCCGCGCATCTAGCGCCGTGAGCCGGCGCACAAACGACCCCCGTATTGTTGCGAAACAGTCGATCAGAGAAGCCGCATTCTCCGGCACTAAACTGTGTATGCGTTCTCACTTAGGAACCGCAAAGGCTGCGTGGGAATATGACCTGAAGTAAAAGTACACACGTTTTTCACACGAAAAAAATAGTGATGAATTTGATTTTCACGTTTTTATTCAATAATTTTACTCATTATTGTACACGATTTGGTGAAAGGTGGCCGCGGACCCCCTAGAAAGAGCCGGCGGGAAGCCCTGGTCTAGAGTAAAGGTGATCAGACTTTAAAGTGCCGGTATATATTTAATAGGATCGTGTCCACATAGGCGTCTGCAGTTTGAGGTGAGGGACTGGGAGCGCCGTCAGGAATGCTTGGATGGCTGCACTCGGCGCTGTTCTGGGGAAGTTTTGTGAAATCTGTTTCTCCGCGCTGCTGGTCCGCCGCAGTTATGCGTCATTGCATTCGCATCGATGCCCAGATGACTTGTACATCGTACGAGCGTTCGTAGTGCGTAGTTTTTCTATGTTGGGAGGGCAGAGAATAACGGTTGGGCTGATTGATTTGAATGGACAGGGATCTGTAGTACTTGTATCTAGTTTGGGGACATACCACATTGCGCGCATTTCCACCGAATGCTCAAAACACCCTCCTGTTGCAGTAACTCAGGTCGTTCTGTTTCTATACGGGTTGCAGAAGGTGGTGGATATGTCTTTCTCCGACTTGTGCTCAGTTTCGACTTAAATTGGAACGAACACTTGTGGAAAGCTGTAGAAATGCGTGCGACTGCAAGATGTGTAGGGTGTGACAAAAACCAGATTGTAATTTTGCTGTAGTAGACAGGTTCGATGAAGGTGCCTCGTTTAGAGATATGAGAGTGCGAGATATATGATTCACTTGTGGGTGTGAGTCTATGCAGGTATGTGCTCGAATGGAAAGACCTGACTCCAAATGATGGGCATAATTTCTAACATATAGCGTAACACTAGAGACCTGGGAAGCTAGTATACATTTTTTTCTCCTTAGCACCACATCGTCTACTACTTCTAATAATGTTTGTGCTTCTTCTCAGTCAGTCATCGCCTATAACTCAGCGGATATATCGCGCAACCTCTGATACGGTCTCGAGACAAAATGCGTTGCAAATATTAAAGAATTTTCTAGTTTGGGCGGCGTGAGGGAGTCGGAAATTCCTCTTACATACGACGTTCCTTAGCAGAATCACTTTCAAAGTTCGTTGATTTTATGACGAGGTTGCATCGTTGGCTGATAATACGCATTCGTACGACCATCGTCACGGTATCTGTCCGGAAAACACCTCATTCAGGGGAAACGTCGTACCTCGACTTGCAGAGAGAGTATAGAATTTAACATGAATACTTGTGCGCACCTGTAGAACCTGACAGTAACATGCAGTAGTTGTTGGGATGGTGTTTTTTCTTTAACATCTGGTCGATTACGTCTATGACAGAGTGGTAGGACTCGCAGAAAGAACGTAAGAGACATGCACTCGGATCATTGATTTTCGGTCAGTATTACTTCGTATCGTAGGCAAACAGTTATTGACGAATTATTATACATAGTATTGGTGCTGGATGCGGGATATGTTCGCATTTCAGCATGAGGTTTATAAAGTTTGTTTTTGTGCAAAGGAAATGACTATGTTCAACGGTAAGGTGGGTTTGGATTTGACTTGGGGTACTGCGATGGCAAAGAGAAGAGTATGTCCAGTAGTAAGGAAGGTACAGATATTTCCATTTCCAGAGCAACAGCCTTCAGCGGGGTGTATTTCCGATACTTCGCTCATTGCCGAATGCCATTCAGTTGAGACCGCGATCGTAACATTTAGTTGTAAGTATAATGATAGAAGATATATGTGGCCGGTTTTGTAGAATGTTTCGGTGTATGAAAAGTACCGATTAACGTTCGCCATTAACGGCAGCAGTCTTCTGAATGCGGAGGTCTGCTGGAGTGCTATTCCCTCCCATGTATAAGGGTTCACTTTGCAGTCCTCTACACGACTGGATAGGGAACTAATACTTTGTGTGTGTTGCGCAGCTTTCGTGATCAAGTGGAAATTTGAGGTGGCGCGTTGTACTCTCCCATGTAAACAGTTCCGCTCACCCCTTCTGCACGTTTGGCGCCTTTCTTTAGTCGAGAGAAGATCGATTGTGGTGAGTGCAAGTGGCATGTGGAAGACATGGTTGCCTGTTCTCTAGACATGGGAAAGACCTTAGTTGGCTTGTAAATTATAGGAATGATTTGGAACGTGTTAGATAAGCGAGATGGGTATTCGCGGGTGGAGATATGATGTTTTTTGTGTTTGTTTCTAGTTTCTGAGTGGTCTAGAGCACGCTCCACGTAGCTTAAGTTTCGGGTTTGTAGAGGAATAATTTCCAGTGTATATCTTCGGAATTATGTTGCGCTTGCGATAGGTAGGCTACTGCAGTATGCTTGATATCGAGAAGTACAGCGAAAATGATCTAATATTATGGCGAAAATAGGTGTGTTCATGTAATCCCAGAGTCTGGAGATGTCTGAAGAAACACAAGCAAATAGGCAGGTCCGGACCAGAAAGAGATTGTACCGATGGGGAGACGAGCGTGTCTTTGTACATCAGTTCTGAGAGTGACTTCGATTCACTGACGGCTTTCTCATGTAAAATGTGTGATTTGTATGGCGTAGGATATGAATTGTGTGTTTACTAGATCGATACGGTACGCGTTGACATATTGCTGAGATCGGTTTAACACACTAATATTGAAGCTCCTGGCCCCAGTGGTAGGAGAGTGTAGATGAGTAGATGTGTTTGCGTATTTGACGATATGTATGGCACTTGGCGAGGTTTAGTTGTCGGTGCGAAATGGTGATCAGTGTAAAGCAGTTTCTTATCGCTGAATGTCGCGTCTGCAGAAAGAAAGAAAGGGCTGATGGTGCTTCGCTAAGACTGGGGATCATCGTAACGTATAGCTGGTGTGAGTGTAGGCGTACGATGATTTTTTAGGGTGCAGTACAGATGTAAAAGATATCTGCACTGTTTGTCTAAAATGTGTATATATTGTATTGTAAAGTTAGTGTGGCCTATATTGTGTAAAATGTGTATATATTGCAGTGTTGCATTGTTAAGTTAGTATGGTTTATGTTATGGCATGACTAGAGAGGATAACTGTGAGGGACGTACAGATTCAGCAGATTGATAATGACGAGGGTATAAGTGAGAATTTGTTAGTGGAAAATCGTATTCGCTATAAATACTAATAGGTACAGTCGCCAAGAGGAAAGATTACCTGTACATTGATTAGTGTCAGACTGTAGCATCAATAGTAATATTTCATTGTAGTTACAGTGGTAAATATGTTCCTGTCTTGCAATATTCTTCTGGGTCTGGTATGTATTTGATAATGTGGAGAAAATTTTGCAGCTTTAACTGTGAATGCAATTTAGCGATCTGTGTAATATAACGGCTGAAAGCAGGAGAAACAACATGTGGAAGGTGCTTCGATATCGGCGGCATAAGTAATCCGGCGTGTAAATTCGATAAGACCAAATCAGAATGCTCGATTGATTGACATCGTTTGTGCTGGGATATAGGGGTCTGTACATAGCAGAGCGAACGTTTGCGTATGTTGAAACATGGAGGGCAAAGACGCTAGGAGCGGTGGGATGAGAGCATTAGATGTTATTTTCGTAAGGAGGTTCTGTTAGAGCAGGAATATCTGTGCATACACGCTGGGACATATAGAAACATAGCGTTAATTTTTTCTGGGAGAATGAACAATTCCGGAGAGGTCGGGTTGGCTATTTTTTTTTTACAAGGCCATGTGACGTAAGAATAACGTTGGGAATGTTGTTACTCGGCGAGCCGCCATGCGGACGTTTCGCCGGGAGGCGCGGCGTGAGCCATGCTGGGGAAGGTGCGCATAGCTGAACACGTCACGTATGTCCTGTTGGATGGAAGCAGGCTGCGCTATTCTGCCATCCACGGTAAAGACAATGCTGGCCTGAGGTGTCTCGAGTATGGGAGTTCTGTGACGTGGGTGTAAGGAAAACTGTAGTACTGAGCGTCTCTAGACATAACTGTGCTGAATTATGTAGGAGGAGTCTGAATGTCTGTAATTAAATCATTTGCGTAAATTAGGAGCTGTTTGCGTGTCTGCAGACTGTGTATTGTGAGGGCAAGCCTCAGTGTGATAAATATATTCGATCTCTAAATAAAATGTTCGAAAGTAAATTGAGTGGTCTCCTTACTTACTCTCCCCAGCAGCCTGAGTAATTTTAGCATCATTCTCGCCCCTACAGACCACCATCCGGGATTAAGTCATAGGAGGGAAGACAGTACGATCTGATGGCAGTGATATTTACTATTTCAGCTGGACAGTAAATCTCGTGGTGGAGACACTGCCTGGAAAGTGAAGACTTGTTTCAGCTCTGTTTTCCCGCCATTTCGCCCCACCATCTCAGATGACGTCATGCGCTGGTCACGTGAGTACATGTTAGCCCGCCAACATGGGTCGGTAAGGGGGCGTGGTGCTGGGTTGAGGATCGTGGTGGAGACTTTAACTGTTTGATTCCACGTCCAGGTGGGTGTGGCGTTCATAAAAATTGACCCCGAGTCCTAGGTTCTACGAAGTCGAATAACGTGACTAGTGCAGCATTCTAGGGTGAGCGGTGCTAGGACACGAATGGACACTGCGCCGATAGTGCGTAAATGTGGAACTTTTCAATTGATCATTGAATATTGAAACTGAAAATTGACTTATTGAATATTATTAAAATTGAAATGGGATCAAGTACTTAGGTCATTATAGGCTGTATGAGAGATGTTGGTGTCACTTGTGTTCAGTTAAATTCGTTAGCATGTTTACAGAAGACTATGCCTTGCGCGAGTAAAAAGGTGCGGACTTGAGGCTGTGATGTAAGCAGTCGCTCGCTCGCGGCGCGTGTCCGGTTATACAGAGAGCAGACGATGCCGTGTGGTCACTAGCGCCCTTTGGTGGCCACGATATGAACTGTGGCAGTTGGGCTCTGGAGCTCGCGGTGAACACAGTGGGTGCCGCCATCTTGAATACCGGTACGTGCGTCATCATCTGACGTCAGGAGAGCGCCCTCTGGTGGCACCGATACGAACTAAGGCACTTGGGCTCTGGAGCTCGTGGTGAACACAGTGGGTGCCGCCATCTTGAATCGCATCACCTTACGTCACTGGTGTCGTCTGGTGGCGACGATATGAACTAAGCCAGTTGGAGTGCAGACCCAATGGAGAACACACCTGCTTGAAATTAGTTAAATAATAAAGACAAGTACTTTTTTCCCATCATTTTCTTTCCTTAGTAGAGATAACTGGGGTGTGGTGCATTATCCTGCTGGAATTTGAACTTCATGCCATTTTTGGGGGGTTAGGGGGGGGTGGGAAGGGGCGTGGCACTATCTCGCTAAAATTTAAACTTCCTGCCAAACTCCGCCATCTTGGATGACGTCATCACCGCCATCTTGGATAACGGTACTTTTTCCTTGTGCCGCCCTTGTTCCAGTACTTGCTATATTTCGAACTTCTGCAAAACTTTGCCAATCTTGAGATTTTGCGTTCTTTTAAATTTGTCATGCTTTTTTCGTTGCTTCTGCAACAACGTTGTGAGCTGTTTTGTGTACCATGGGGGATCAGTACCATCTCTTATTAACTTATGTGGTATATATTTCTCCGTAGCCGTCGATACTATCTCTTTGAAAAAATGGTTCAAATGGCTCTGAGCATTACAGGACATAACATCTGAGGTCATCAGTCCCATAGAACTTAGAACTACTTAAACCTAACTAACCTAAGGACATCACACACATCCATGCCCGAGACAGGATTCGAATCTGCAACCGTAGCTTTCGCGCGGTTCCAGACTGAACCGCCTAGAACCGCACGGCCACACCGGCCGGCTATCTCTTTGAAATCATTCCACATCTTTTCTACGATTACGTGATCAGAAGGTGTGCAGACCGTCTCTTAAAAAGGCGTTAAGGGCATTTTTATCAGCTTTTTTAAACAGATGTACTTTGCTTTTCTTTTTGGTGGGTGTTACGGTATTCAGCCTAGCAGCGACTGCTTTGCGGTCGCTAATCCCTATATTCGTAATAATACACCCTATTAGTCCAGAATTATTTGTTGCTAAAAGGTCAAGTATGCTTTCGCAACCATTTACATTTCCAGTGGGATCATGAACGAAATGTTCAGAATAATTTTCTGAGAAAGCATTCAGTACAATTTCGGATGACGTTTTATGCCTGCCGCCGGCTTTAAACGTATAATTTTTCCAGCATATCGAGGGTAGAGTGAAGTCACCACCGACTATAATTGTATGAGTGGGGCACGTATTTGAAATGAAACTCAGGTTTTCTTTGAACTGTTCAGTAACAAATCTTCTGAGGCGGGAGGTCGGTAAAACGATCCAACTAATAGTTTAGTCCTAACCTCTACCAATACTATTTCGCAGGAACTATCTACTTCAATTTCGCTACAAGGTGAATTACTTGTTGTGGCAGCAATAAATACTCCACCACCAACTGTATTTAATCTATCCTTTCTGAACACTGTTTGGACGTGTGAAAAATTTCGGCTGAACTTATTTCCGGCTTTAGCCACTTTTCCGTACTTCTATTTGAGCTTCAGTTCTTTCTATTAGGGCTTGGGGCTCTGGTTCTTTCCCAACACAGCTACGACAGTTTACAACTACTTCACAGTGTTTTACCTGCCCACTCTTAGACGGACGCCCTTTCGTGGTTTCCTGAGACCCTCTAACGTAAAAAAACCACACAGTCCCTTCCACACAGCCCCCGTTCCCCATTTAGCCGCTTCCTGTGTGTGGTAAATTTCTGACCTATTAAGCAGAACCCGGAAAACCACCACGCAATGGCCAAGTCAAGGAATCCGCAGCCTACACGGTCACAGAACGGTCTGAGCCTCTGATTCAGACCCTCCACCCGGCTCTGCGCTGAAGGACCACAGTCGGTTCCGTCGACGATGCTGCAGATGCTGAGCTCCGCCTTCATGTCGCAAACAAGGCCGGCAGTCTTTACCATTTCCGCTAGCCGCCCGAAACCAGAGAGATCTCCTCCCACCCAAAGCGACGCGCGGCATTGTTACCGACATGGGGCACCACCTGCGGCTGGCTGCACCCTGTACTCTTCATGGCATGCGGAAGCCCCCTTACCACATCCGGAGACAAGTTCAGTGTTGCGGTATCGTTCCAGCCTAAGAGGAAATACCCCGCCAAACGTCTCCTACCTTCCAAACTGGAAACATCTCCCATGTCTCCGCAATATCCTTTCTTTCAGAAGTGCTAGTTCTGCAGGGTTCGCAGGAGAGCTTCTGTAAAGTTTGGAAGGTAGGAGGCGAGGTACTGGCAGAAGTAAAGCTGTGAGGACGGGGCGTGAGTCGTGCTTCGGTAGCTGAGTTGGTAGAGCACTTGCCCGCGATAGGCAAAGGTCCCAAGTTCGAGTCTCGGTCCGGCACACAGTTTTAATCTGCCAATAAGTTTCATATCAGCGCACACTCCACTGCAGAGTGAAAATCTCATTCAAGAATGTGTTCTGCTATAGTACATCATCCCTATGAAATGATGGATGACCGTTGACTGTGTATTCGGAAGAGCTCGCCTGAAAACCAGAAGCTTCGGGCTTCTTGTGGACCAGCCGAACATAAGCCAAGAGAGGAGTGGAACTGCAGTGGAAGGCGCCATCGCTCTAATAACGTCTCAGTAGGATGGAACTGAAGAATAAACGCATTAATATCAAATGTTCACCTCCGAGAGGATGGAGAGTAAGTACCACGGCCACCAGTTGACACACTAATTTTAAACAATGGGAATAGAAGAAATAGCAATAAAGACTGATTGAACGATTGCAAAGGCTTTTAAGAATCCCGATAATGATAGGAACTGAAAATCGTTTCTGACTTGTGTGGCCTACTCACAGGAGTTAAAATGACGAAGAAAACGTCTGACTCATTGAAACACTTGTAAATATCGAATAGTAGTTTAATGTTGTATATAAATTTAATGGGAAACGAAAGGAGACTACCTCCTCGTCGTGTTGCCTGGGAATGACGTCGGCAAAATAGCCCTCGAAATTTGTAAAATACTCCCTAATGAAGACTGACCAAATTACTCAAAGACAAAGTTCTTTCTAGGTAATAATCGCAGCATTCGCGTTGAAAGGTTCTTAGAATTAAAATTTGTGTGGGCGGACGCCGAATAAAAAATCGTCGTGCAATGAAATCCGTACTTTCTCCCTGCGTTAGAAGATAAGCAAACCAGTATGAAACTAGCAAAGACAAAATAAATCATCATAAAAAATGACTGATCGCAGTTTTGCAACCTTAAACAAATGTGAAAGCTATCTTCTAGTAACAAATGTTGTAGACTGCAGCAGGCCTGTTGAGGATGCGATCGCGCTCGCTCGCCGCCTATGTTGCGAGCGTGACGCAGCGCTGCCTTAGACACCGACATACAGCAAATATGGCGCAGTGCTTAAGGGGAAATTGCGTAGAGGTGTAGCAGTGCCCGAGTTTACAAGTCCGTAACTTCATTGGTTTTCGAGTTTGGAATTTTTAATATGATTAAAATGGTATTGTTGAGAACCAGCTTTTGGTATTCACAGCACAATTTTCACATGACAGATTCTGTAAGTTCATTCTCAACACATTGTACAACGGTTCTGTGCATTAATTTTGTGAGAAATATAAAAATTTTGTTTTCAGTGTTTATTTATAATTCCAGCCTTAAATTTTCTCTGATTATCGGTACATAAAATGATAAAGTAAACAAATTACATTTTCGATAGTATTAATGCACAGAAATACGCATACACATTAAACCACTCGCTGCAAAAGTTTCGTTCAGATTGGTTAATAATTATGATGAAAACGTAGGCACTAAGCTTAGAACAACAAACTTATCGTGAAACGAATTTTAACATTTTATCAAAAAAGAATGTTGATGAAGAGACATCCCATTAAAATTCACCAGCGCCATAACATTAGCCCTTCTTGCTTATATGAGGCTTCTTCTTGTAATTTCAAGATCAAGATAGCTTTTTCTCGAATTTTTCTGAATAAAAATCTACCCACAGTCTTTTTGAAGACGTACAGTGGTAGGAGCATTTGATCCTAAGCCAATGGCTGTTTCCTTGGAACTTGTTGATTGCACTTCATCGTATTCCCTAAATTTATATTTACACAGTCAACAGGTAAAGGAATTGATTTCCAACGACTGACTGCCAATAGTTTCGCTTCTGTTTTCCTGGTAATCTTGCAACTTGTTTTACCCAGTCTGACTTTATGCCAGATTCGGTGTAACGCTGCTTCTGTTTGATGACGATGGAAATAAAAGATTATCTTTGGCTCCTTTTGTGTGCCACACCCCCTTATGCAGGCGGTATTTCAAATGTGTCTTAACGTAATTCGAATACAGACAAATCATTTTGGGATCTAAGAGCTAACACTCCAAAGATGTGAAATAGTCATGAAATCTCTTTTGAAAAAATTGAAGTTTTAGGATGGAGTGTCCCCTTACAAGAGAGAGTACATGTTTTAAAGGGGTAGAAACTTCAGAGCAGTCAGACACATCAACATCAATCCATCAGTGCAGGATGCGTAGTCTACATATTTGTTGTACGTGGTGGTATCTTCACACGCTCAGTGTTCTATTAATGCGCTTCAAAACACTGAACAGAAAGAAAAAGCTTCCATGCAAAAGATTACGGACACTTGGAAGGCGAACAGCGAGAAGCTGATGTGAAAAAAAGGAAAAAAACCGCTTTTAAGCGATATGACTAAAGATAATATTCATCATATGGCAGCAGAGAAATAAACATCTTAGTAACGTTGCCAACATTTTCAGTACGAATATACATTTTTGTTTTAGTCGAGGAACGTTCAACGAATGAATCTGCAGTTAGATCAAGGTACAATAAACTGCGTTTCACCTTGCAAGGAGTCGCGCAGTTTCACTGACTTTCGGCTTATGCAGACAATGTGGAAGCTGAGCTAGAGGTAGAAGGTACAGTGTGACGTTTGGATGATTATAGTTTCATAGGAAAATTAGTGTCATCGACTTCTGTTCTTCAATGTGCTGGAATTCTGCAGCTACGATTATGTCAGTGTTTAGACTTACATGTACGCGCCGCTTTTTTTATGCAATGAAGAGAACGAAATCCGTCCACAGAAGCTCACTGGCAGGCTTAAGAGCTTGGCTTCGAATTAGTATTACTTAAAAAAATGGTACCAGATGTTGATCCTTTGGTGAAAAGTAAAATAAGTAACAGTCATTAACATTCTGTGTTTTTCTATTTAACGTTCAAATAAAATGGCAATGAAATATAAATTTGTCGATTTAAATTTCGCCCTGAAACGGCAGCCTCATAAAGCTGCTCTGTTGAATTTCGTTGCCATTTCTCATTACGTTGAATTTCATTGATACAAGAGTCATAAAAATAAATTTGCCACGAAACGCGTTAATGAGACATCCTGAAGCGATGTACGTCAAGTCGCCCCAGCAGCTGTGCTGAACTGCTGGACCTCACACTGTGGCTGTACCACGGGCTCACCCCGTCAAAGTGTTCCCACCCCGTTCTGTGCTTCTCTCCTTTCCGGCTGTCCGCACTTCTTATGGACCAGACTCTTCTGCACAGTATTTTCCCTTGCCAAATCTGACGACAAAGTTTTTGTATATCTCCGAGGCGTCTGCAGTTCTTTCGACTATCTCTGTTAGAGGCAATAGAGTTGCACCATTGTTCTCTCTTTCTCGAAATATTCTCGCACCGAGCACACAAATTCACCTGTCTGACCACGCAAAATATAAGCAGATAGTTGAACTCGATGTCAGTATGCACGTTTTTTGCACACTTCCACTACGAGCTTCAGTCATTCTGTAGCGCAAAGTAAACGGAGAAACAAAGCACACAGCGAACCGGACGACAACTGGCCGCGACAGTCGTCTGCAGCAGCAGAGGGATTTGAGAACAGGAGGCGCGGCTGTGTTGGCTGCCCTGTGAACAGCTACACGTCAATCACTTTGATATTCTGATGAGAGTGCATAACGGCTCCGTTTTTGCCGTTTAACGTACGGAACGCTAAAAAATGGAAACGAGTGTGGAGTATAGAGTAGTGAGAGAAAAGATTTTCAAGTTAAACGAACGAGGTAGGCGGTGAATTTTTGACGCGCGTGACCCCGGTAGCGGTGTGCACAGCCCGCAGCCCGGGGCGGTGTGGGAGAGGCCGGGCCCCAGGAGCTGCGGCGGCAGACTTGAGAGGCCAACTATGCCGGCGGCTGTGTGGAGAGCCGCGGCCCACTTGGGGAGGAATTTAATCATGCAGCGGTCGCCAAGTCGCGGGATCGGAAAAGTGGGCGGCTGCGGTGCTAATACAGGGGGTGGGCCGGGCTCTGCCGCTGCCTCTCTCGCTAAGGCCTCGCAAACGATCAGTTTGTCAGATTTACGATTTCGCCTTGTATTGTGATGTTTGACGTGTTTGTCAGGGATAGTTCGTTTTTCACTTGTCTGTGTTTGTCAAGTACAGATCGGCTCTGATACGTTTGCGAGAAATGTTGACTGACAGAAACTTTGATGAGAAGGCGGACGTTATTTGAGTCGCTGTTTCGCTTCGTATATTTAATGCAACATATTTTTGTAACAGTTTATCTCTCTGTGCTGCAATTTTCTACAACTAAGGAAACGACAGTCGAGAATAGAAACAAAATAGCGCTGACAATTACCAAAATGGGAATTTATTTCCCAACCGTATTCTATGCAGAAAGAGGTTCACAAGAAAATCGGTATTCTACACACAAAACAAAAGCAGAAGAGCAATGAAATAAAGAAAAATCGGACCGAGTAGAAGAGAATAAATTATCGCATACTTGTCTCTTCATTTGATTGTGAGGACGAAGTAGCTCTACACAAGTTATTAAAAGTTTCGCTCGTAGGAATTGCAGACATTCGCTGCGACCAGACACTGATCGACAGCGATGGGGACAGTTGAAAATGTGCGTCTGATCAGGGTTCGAACGCGGGTCACCTGCTTACTAGGTAGACGCCCGTCCGCACACAGTGGTCATCGCAGTTGCACGGACTAGCCCAGCACGCCTCCCGCCAGACTTACCCACGCACTACTAATGTGGTGCTCCGCCGTAAGGGTTGGAGCCCGCAGAGCACCTGCACCGGGGGGACCTGAGAACGGGTTGGAACGGCCCCCCTGCTAAATGCGAGAGTTCGCATTCTGGGTCAGCGTGAGGTCGATTAGCGAGCGACACGCCCGCCGCTGCACGTGTCGGCCGGGGAGTGGGAGGCGGGGGTGGGGGGTGGCAGCGGCAACAAAGCCAGCCGGGCAGACGCGCCGCGCCGCGTAATTGTCGGCAGCGGCGCAGCACGCGAAGCCACGTGGCGCGGCGCGGCGTTCCTTCACCCTGCGCCCTGCGCCCTAATCACTGCCGCAGCCCGCGGGGGCGGCGGGGGCGGCGCTTATTTCGGGAGCCGTGCCGCAAAGGGCGTCCGCCGCAGCGCCGCAGCCGGCCGGGCCTCTCTCTCTCTCACTGTACGCCAGCTCTGCAGCAGGAGGTCGGCGAAAACGTAGTTCATAGCGTCCCACAGGAGCGATGATTGAGGTTCGAGTCTTCAGAAACGGTCGACGACCGATGTTAGTAGCTGCACGGAGGCGACAGCGAAATAAAAATCGACAAATAGTGGGCCCCACACCTAACATCAGTAGGTGTTTTTGGATGCAACGTCATCGTTATTAACGCCTCCAAACGTGTTGAAAGTCTTACATGACAATGGAAAAAAGATGTTTTATTAGAGATATAAGGGTAAGTTGTGGAATATAAAACTCAGATTGCCGAGAAACATTCGACGGCGTCGCCAAAACACAACCAAACCTAGACCTCCGGTTGCTCCAAATGGCTCTGAGCACTACAGGACTTAACACCTGAGGTCATCGGTCCCCTAGACTTAGAACTACTTCGACCTAACTAACCTAAGGACATGACACACATCCGTCCCCGACGCAGGATTCGAACCTGCGACCGTAGCAGCATCGCGGTTACGAACTGAAGCGCCTTGAACCGCTCGGCCACAACGGCATGTTCCTAGACCTCTGCCTGTGTTGCAGTTCACCGCAGTTCACAGGAGCATCGCCAAAACCGATAAACTAGTCAAGTATAAAACAGAATCCGAAGTACTCTTCCACTCGGCAAATCGCCATCTTATATACATCTTATAAACAACACGGTCCTATCCGCGGCTCACAAGAAATAAACCTGTTATGAAGAAGACGTACGAACGACATCTACAACTGAAAGATACAAACACAAACCTTCGAGACGCCATCTACATAATACACCGTAGGAATATAGTGATGGCTCGAAACTGCACAAAGCCGTAAGGCTGGGCCGTACCGCCGCCTCGGAGACGGTTGGCTCGCGCTCGTCGCAGAGGACATCGGCCGCTGCCACTTCTTCAGGGCAACCCTCCTTATACTGCGAGTATTCACTCTAAACGATTTACAGAGACCCCGGAAATTCTGGTCTACTCAAATACTCGATCCTACTGTGATGATCTCACGTGCTCCACAGATGGAAACTCCCACATGTGTGTTTATGCAAAGTGAGCGCTATTACTCTGTTTTGGTTTCTGTGTGTAATTACTTCTCGCACTGAGAACTGGAAACTTACGCGGGGCGACAGTGCTGTCGTATTTGCAGCGAAGACAGGCCAGGAGAGGGGAGGTTAGGGGGTGGTGCAACTAGGTACGCAGCACGCACGCACGCACACGCTTCCTCCGGCGGCACGCGCCCACGACACGCCCCCCCGCCCGCGCAGGATGCGTACTCGACATTGGCCGGTGCCTTTGTTCGGCAGCAGCCCTAGCACGAGGCAGCTCTGAGACGACACACGCTGTCCAGCCCCACTGCCGCCTGCCGACGGCCGGAACAGCCGCCCCCTGCAGCGCGGGCCGCCGCGAGGCGTCGGGGAAGAGAGTCGGTGAGGTCCCGGAGGGTGCCGACCGAAATGTGGAGCCGCGCCGACCCCAGCGCCGCGCCCAGCTGCGCCACGTTTCTCGGTCGAGGATTCGTTCCGCGAACAGCCATGTCGACGTGGTTCCACACATTCTCCACTAGGTTTGAATTCAGGTTCTTTTGTGGCCAGGAGAGCACGGTAGTCTCTCGTGCTGGTGCTCTTTGAACTAGCCACGCACAGTGTGAGTGGTGTGAGACCTGGTATTTTCCTGCTGCTAGATGTCTTCGTGCCGAGGAAAAACGACGACAGACGCATACTGGTGCCGATCCGCTGTGCCTTCCAGAATGACGACATCTCTGGCATCGACTCTTCCTGCTAGTGTCGCCGGGCCGTAAACCCGACTGCCATTTGACCGACCACAAAACGCCAGTAATCTGAAAAGCCCAACTTCCGTCACTCACTACACTTGCAGCTGCGGTACTGGCAGTCAAATTCCAGTCGTCCTCGCCACGGACAGCAGTCGACGAGGGCCCTCGACTAGGACGCCTGTACGCAGCAACGTTAATAAACGGTCTTCGAGGAGACACTGTCGGTGGCTCTTTGAGTGATCTCGGCAGTCGGTTGCTAGACAGTCGCACGTCTATTCGCCCGTACACGTCTCCGCAGCTGGCGTTCGTCTTTGTCATCTGTGGCCTGTGGTGCACCACAGTTACCTCTGGTGCCCATTCTGAATAGCGCCAGTTTTCCACTCGCAATATACTTTAACCACAGCGACACACGAACAGTTTACAAAGTTATTCGTTTCGAAAATGCCTCCACCTGAGTATTGGGACAAAGCAGTTTGTGCCCCATTCTCCATTTTTACCAGATGTATCCAATATGGCGGGGATGACGTCATCCAAGATGGCGGCGTGTAGACTCGGCAACAGCTCACGGTGTCATCCAAGACGATGGCCGTGACGTCATCCGAGATGATGGATTTTGGCAGGAAGTTTGAATTTTGGCGGGAAGATGGGTCGATTGGACTACCTCCACTAAACTAACTGCCTCCCCCAGAAAATGGTGGGAAGTTCAAATTCCACCAGGGCAATGCAACACACGTCTACTAACCTAAGAAAATGGCAGGAAAGAAAGGGCAGTTGGGCTACTTCCACTACTCTAAGTCACCCGAACACCACCTCATCATGGCAAATGGCTGGGAGAGGACTCAACCTGTGCTGGACATAAGTCTATTATTTTGCATGCACCAGTCTTAATTTAAACAATTTGATGCAGTCCACCCATCCAGTGTGTTTACCACCAGGTCCAGACTCCAAATGGCCTAGTACACAGTAGTGCCACCAGAGGGCACTCTCATCCACGATGTAATCCGAGATGGCGTCATGACACCAGCTGATGATGCAAATACCGTTATCGAAGATGGCGGATTTTGGCGAGAAACAGTGTGTTCACCATGAGGTCTGGACCTAGTACACAGTACTGTCACCAGAGGGAGCTGTCATCCATTTTGTGACATAACCCAAGATGGCTGTCTGAAGAGGAAAATGACTCAGCCTGCCCTGGGCTGCTGGAGAGAGGAAGGAGTGTACTTTATTTACTTTGGAACAATTTATTTACGGATGGATTTTGAAAGATGGTATATTTATCACACTGATACAAAACACACTCTCTGACATGCTTGGGGTTACACGACACAGCCCAGACCTGTAAACTACTCCAAATAATGCTCTGCAGACACGCAAACAACTCCTGAATTACGAAATAATTTCAGTACAGAGATGCAAACTTCTCCTAAATAATGCAGTACACTGACGTACAGACATGAAATCAACTCGTAAACTGTCCAAATAATGCATAGCACAGCCTACAGATGTGCTCACAAAATAATGCATCAGACACACAAACAATGTGCCCACGCATCCCCCCACTGCCCCCCTCTCCACTTAACCGCACATGCTCCCAGAAGTTGGGGTGCACTGCCCCACAAAGTGATGCAGCCGTCAGCTGCCAAGCCATGCACAGGTGCCTGTTTGGGTCCCTCAAGCATGAGCCGGCGACATCCCTATATTACTTGTTACCTGAGAAATTCCTCTCGAAATACGTGTTCACCTAGGCATCATTGCTGACGTGACAGGACGGGAGCGAAGACCTATTTGCAGAGTGCGTCGACGCCACAAGCAAGCCACTGCGGGCCATCACTCTCGCTCTGCTGCTGACGCCATGTGAAAGTTCTTCGAGTGTTACGTTGATGTCACATATCTATCTAAATAAGCACCAAGTCATCCACTGGACCACGCGCACATGTGTTTACCATTGCTGGCGCGATGACACGTGGCTGTGGTGCAGGTCCAGTGGGAGGACCATTTGCCATTGTTTTCTGCAGATGAGACTTCCAAATTATTTTGCACAGATCGCTAAATTGCACTGACAGTTAAACCCACAAAAGTTGTCTACAGTTCATGAAATACACACAAGACTCACAAGAATATTGGAAGCCAGGAACATATGATTCATACATCGTATTTACCCATGTAACTACAATTAAATATTACGATTGCTGCTACAGTCTGACAACAATCGATGTACAGGTAATCCTCCTCTTGACAGCTGTGGTTTTGGAATGAACCTCAGAATGTATAGTGCACATAATTCTCCATGTAAAAAATCTATCTCATACCCTCATAGTTATCAATGTACTGAATCTATACACCCCTCATGATAGGACACACATATATACACATTTTACACAAACAGCGCTGTTATCTTTTATATGTGTACAGCACCTGATAAAATTATTATATGCCTACACTCACACCGGCTATGTATCTCGATTATCCTCAGTCCTAGGAAATTATCTGACAAAGTCTTTGAATCAGCGCTTCTGGAAGGTGCTGCATCCTGCCAAGATTCTCTCAAACAAGTGTTATGAAGGACAGGTTTCTGGCACTAAGTGTGATAACGAATACCGCACCCACGGACGTAATGCTTGGAACGACATCACCGACAAGGGTTGGTGTACTGTAGTCATCATCATTATCGATAGAACAAGCAAAATGCGAATTCGTTTTTCCTCACAGTCCTAACATGGAACCCCACGAATCACGTGTTACCCTTCCTGCTTTCAACATACACAAACGTTCTCACCACTATGTAGAGACTCCTATATCGCAGCACAAAGTGTGTCTTGTGAATGAATGGGGGATTATGATTGGCTCTTATCGAATTTACCCACAGAATTACTGATGCCGCCAGCGTGGAAGCACCATCCGCCTTTTTTTTTTCTTTCTGCAGATGAGACTTTCAGCAGCAAAAAATTATTTTACACTGATCGCGATATTGCACTGACAACTAAACCTCGCAAAGTGCCCTACATATCTCCCACTAAGGACAGGAGCTTGAATATCAGAGCAGGAAACCGATCTCCAACCCAGCAATATATCACCATGTACTGTGCTGATGTAGTAAACATACAATTCTTATACTGTGCCATACAAAATCAGTCCTTTTACACCATTTGTGCACATACTGCGAAGACAGAGAGCACCTTATACGCTCCTCGCATCACTAGATACTTCCCTGCTACGTCAGCGGGTGACCAGAGTGCCCTCAGCAGACTGAAGTCACTCTCGAAACTATTCTACAAATTGGGGCTCATTCCCCCTCAGAATAAATGCATTACTGTTTCTGGTCCGAACCTGCTTCCTTGCTTGCTTTTCTGTGCTCATCTCCAGACTCTGGGATTACAAGAACACGTGTGTTTTCTCGTGGTTTGCCATAATATTATACGATTTTCGCGGTACTTCTCGATATCGAGCACACAGCAGTATGCTACTGATCACTCGTGCAGCATAATTCCGAAGATATAGGCTGGAAATTACCTCTCTACAAACTCCAGACATTAGCGAGGTGGAGCGTGCTCTAGACCACTGTGTAGCTAGAAACCTATCCCGTCTGCGAAGAATTCGAAACAAATAGAGGAAAATGATATTTGCACTTGTGAATACCGAAGTCGGTGATGTAACAGATTCCAAATCATTCCTATAATTTACGAAGTCAACAAAGGTGTTTCTCATGTCTAGAGAACTAGCAAACGTGTCTTCCACCTGCTAGACGCACACAATCGATCTTCTCTCAGCTAAATAAAGAAGACAAATGTGAAGAAGCAGCAAAATGAACAATTTACATGGGAGGTAATAATGGCCCAGCGCAAACACACGTCTGTATTGAATTTTGTCAAATTTCCACTCGATCACGAAAGCCACCCAACACATACTAAGTATTAGTTCGGTATTCAACTGTCTAGAGGACAATACGGTTAAGTCAGCTACATTCCTACACTCCAACAGGCCTCTCCATTCGGACAGTTTCTACTGTTAACATGAAACGTGAATCATTCCCGTCACTGGCTCTGCATGCCAAGGACACACAAGTAGAATCATTTTAGGAAACCGGTCACATATATGTTTTATCACTGTACTTACAACTAAATGTTACGATTGCGGTCTCAGTTGAACAACATTCAGCAGTGAGCGAAAGTATCAGAAATCACCGTGCTGACAGGTGTGGCTCTGGAAACAGAAGTATCTGTACAATTCTTATGACTTGACATACTCTCCCCTTTGCCATCACAATCCTTCCTTATGACTGGACATAGTCTTCCATAGCACATGTCGAAACACAAACACATACTTTTTAAGCCTGATGCTCAAGGCGAACCTATCATGCACCGCCTACTACCAAGTATAATGCTTCACCAATAAATGACTGCAGACGATGACTGCGATATGTTAAAAAAGAAGGTAAATTCCACCATATTACCATCACAAGCGGTCATGGTTCTACAGGTGCACACAAGTATCCATGTTTAAAGCTATACCGGCTTTATAAATCCACACATGGCATTACCTATGAATGATGTGTTTTTTCCAGACAATTATCGTGACGCTGAATATAGATGGTGATCGCCGGAGTGCATACTATCACACCAGCAGTGCGGTTACACATCGCCATCCCTGCGCCCTCGTAATACAATTATCGAATTTTGAAAGTGATTCGGCTAAGGAGCGTGGTTTGAAACAGGTATCTGCAACCCCTCTCACGCTGCCGCCACCAGATGTTTCTCCAGTATTTGTAACCCATTCTGCCTCGATGCCACATCATATTTCTGGCACACTCATATCTCGAAACGAGCCACCTCTCTCGAACCTATCCGCTACAGTATAATTCCAAAATGTCTTTAGGTAGCCCCTATGTATCATGCAACTTCCCCTCACACTCTGCACTACCACCCCTACAGCTTTGCGCATGTGATTGTTCCAATGTAAGTCAGAACTGAGTAGAAGTTGGAGAAAGTTATATCTACCACCTTTGGCAACCCGTGTAGAAACAGGCAAAGCTAAGTTACTGTGACAGAACTGTGTTTTGACCATTCGATGGAAACGAAGACTGCTCCTTCAGCATGATGTACGAGGTGCATTCAAGTTCTAAGGCCTCCGATTTTTTATCTAATTAACTACTCACCCGAAATCGATGAAACCGGCGTTACTTCTCAACGTAATCGCCCTGCAGACGTACACATTTTTCACAACGCTGACGCCATGATTCCATGGCAGCGGCGAAGGCTTCTTTAGGAGTCTGTTTTGACCACTGGAAAATGGCTGAGGCAATAGCAGCATGGCTGGTGAATGCGTGGCCACGGAGAGTGTCTTTCATTGTTGGAAAAAGCCAAAAGTCACTAGGAGCCAGGTCAGGTGAGTAGGGAGCATGAGGAATCACTTCAAAGTTGTTATCACGAAGAAACTGTTGCATAACGTTAGCTCGATGTGCGGGTGCGTTGTCTTGGTGAAACAGCACACGTGCAGCCCTTCCCGGACGTTTTTGTTACAGTGCAGGAAGGAATTTGTTCTTCAAAACATTTTTTTGGTGGCGGTGAATCTGTGTGCTTCCATTGAGCTGACTGGCGCTTTGTTTCTGGATTGAAAAATGGCATCCACATCTCATCCATTGTCACAACCGACAAAAAGAAAGTCCCATTCGTGCTGTCATTGCACGTCAACATTGCTTGGCAACATGCCACACGGGCAGCCTTGTGGTCGTCCGTCAGCATTCGTGGCACCCACCTGGATGACACTTTTCGCATTTTCAGGTCGTCATGCAGGATTGTGTGCACAGAACCCACAGAAATGCCAACTCTGGAGGTGATCTGTTCAACAGTCATTTGGCGATCCCCCAAAACAATTCTCTCCACTTTCTCGACCATGTCGTCAGACCGGCTTGTGCGAGCCCGAGGTTGTTTCAGTTTGTTGTCACACGATGTTCTGCCTTCATTAAACTGTCGCACCCATGAACGCACTTTCGACACATCCATAACTCCATCACCACATGTCTCCTTCAACTGTCGACGAATTTCAATTGGTTTCACACCACGCAATTTCAGAAAACGAATGATTGCACGCTGTTCAAGTAAGGAACTCGTCGCCATTTTAAGTATTTAAAACAGTTCTCATTCTCGCCGCTGGCGGTAAAATTCCATCTGCCGTACGGTGCTGTCATCTCTGGGACGTATTGACAATGAACGCGGCCTCATTTTAAAACAATGCTCATGTTTCTATCTCTTTCCAGTCCAGAGAAAAAAATCGGAGGCCTTAGAACTTGAATGCACCTCGTAGTATAAAAGACACTATGGGAACTGGAGGAAGGACATGGGTTTTGGTAATGCATTGTGGTGCTTCTCCAAACTACAAGCAGGTTCTACAGATCCATATGCCTCAGCTCCACTAACTACATCCGATAGAGAACTCGATAAGATTTTTACCACATCTCTCTCCTCCCGTATATCGATGGCAAATACCACGTGCGTACCGGCTTCAAGCACATGTGACGATCCTATTAAATATACAGGTATTGATCCACTGCACAGACTAGTTTAAAGTTTCATCACCTATACCGTAGGAGGCCGACCGTATCCCACAGTATACTGTAAGCCACAAGAGTCTGTTCTTGTGACCCTCTGTCGTTTGAAACATTGTTTTTTTCTGCTGTAACATGCTTTGTACAGTTACAGCACAAGGAAACTGGAAGAATTTGGCATCATTGTGGAGAGTTTCCAAACTGCTCTCCGAAAGTGATTGATGACCTATACATTTAAACTCATCTGTCACAGTGACAGAATAGCTGATGGCTTCATGTTCCATTTCGACTGATTCATCATATTGTGGTCGTGTATGCGATCACTGTTTTAGTGCTATCCGTCCCCAGAAGGTGTTGTCCCTCCACCAAAACTCTTTCTCAGACTCAAACAAGCAATGCCAGTCAATCATTATGTGGTAACCAACAGTGAACCAGTGGACAGGTGGGATGGAAAGGACACCCCCGATGTACTGAAATAATAACCATTATGGTTGATTTTGTGAACAATTTTACCAATTTTACAGTAATTTCAACACCAACTAATGATGTGACAGCATGTTTCCCAATTTTAGTGTCATAGCTAAACCACCCCGTCCCCACTTTGCAAGTATTATTGTGAATTGCAGATAGATGACTGTGCAGTATGCCCACGCATTGTCAATCCTTGAACACATCCATCATCAAAGTATATCAGACAGCAATCTAAATAAATTTCAAAAACATCGAGCACAGTGCTTAATTTACGATCTCTCTCTATGCTGATGGGAGTCACAGAGTATTCTCGCAGTCTTAGTTTAAAATTAGAGTCTGAAGAACCCCTCACACTGTCATTGACCAACCTGCCAGGCAGCACCGTTACCGATTTAATCTGCAATCGACTAGTATTAGACCACTACATGCCACGTCTCGTGTATGAATGGAGCTTGCCGAGTCCTCGCCCATCCAAGCGCACAAGATTTCTCGAGATACGCCCATGTGGATGAGGTTAGCACCCTTATCGATGTATAGTAACAGATTTGAAGGTGTGATGTACACTACTGGCCATTAAAATTGCTACACCACGAAGATGACGTGCTACAGACGCGAAATTTAACCGACAGCAAGAAGATGCTGTGATTTGTAAATGATTAGCTTTTCAGAGCATTCAGACAAGGTTGGCGCCGGTGGCGACACCTACAACGTGCTGACATGAAGTTTCCAACCGATTTCTCATACACAAACAGCAGTTGACGGGCGTTGCCTGGTGAAACGTTGTTGTGATGCGTCGTGTAAGGAGGAGAAATGCGTACCATCACGTTTCCGACTTTGATAAAGGTCGGATTGTAGCCTATCGCGATTGCGGTTTATCGTACCGCGACATTGCTGCTCGTGTTGGTCGAGATCCGATGACGGTTAGCAGAATATGGAATCGGTGGGTTCAGGAGGTAACACAGAACGCCGAGCTGGATTCCAATGGCCTCGTATCACTAGCAGTCGAGATGACAGGCATCTTATCCACAAGGCTGTAACGGATCGTGCAGCCACGCCTCGATCCCTGAGTCAACAGATGGGGACGTTTGCAAGACAACAACCATCTGCACGAACAGTTCGACGACGTTTACAGCAGCATGGACTATCAGCTCGGAGACCATGGCTGCGATTACCCTTAACGCTGCATCACAGACAGGAGCGCCTGCGATGGTGTACTCGACGACGAATCTGGGTGCACGAATGGCAAAGCGTCATTTTTTCGTATGAACCCAGGTTCCGTTTACAGCATCATGATAGTCACATACGTGTTTGGCGACATCGCGGTGAACGCACACTGGAAGCGTGTATACGTCATCGCCATACTGGCGTATCACCCGGCGTGATGGTATGGGGTTGCATTGGTTACACGTCTCAGTCACCTCTTGTCCGCATTAATGGCACTTTGAACAGTGGACGTTACATTTCAGATATGTTATGACCCGTGGCTCTACCCTTCATTCGATTCCTGCGAAACCCTACATTTCAACAAGATAATGCACAACCGCAGTTGCAGGTCATGTACGGGCCTTTCTGGATACAGAAAATGTTCGACTGCTGCCCTGGCCAGCACATTCGCCAGATCTCTCACCAACTGAAAACGTCTGGTCAATGGTGGGCGAGCAACTGGCTCGTCACAATACGCCTGTCACTAGTCTTGATGAACTGTGGTGTCGTGTTGAAGCTGCATGGGCAGCTGTACCTGTACACGCCATCCAAGCTCTGATTGACTCAATGCCCAGGCGTATCATGGCTGTTATTACGGCGAGAGGTGGTTGTTCTGTATACTGATTTCTCAGGATCTATGCACCCAAATTGAGTCAAAATGTAATCACATGTCAGTTCTAGTATAATATATTTGTCCAATGAATACCCGTTTATCATCTGTATTTCTCCTTGGTATAGCAATTTTAATGGCCAATAGTGTAATAGCAGACGGTGAAGAAGAACAAGAAATGGTTGATTTTTATGTCCGATGGAGTTTGAAGCATTTTTACGCAAATCATCCAAGCCATCAATTTTAAACTATTATTCCAAAGTCTAGGATCGATACCTGGGTGGTACAGATAAGAGAGAACATAAACACATTCACTCCTAAGGCTACAAGGTTCTGCACTTAAAACGGGCTACAATGTTAGATCGATTGCGTTTCCAACCTATCAATCGTATGGAATGTAGCGCTGTTAATATTCCAATGTAAGATATATAGTTCAAGCACATGACATACATCCTTCTTCCCAGTTTCTCTACAATAAACTATGTTATCGAACCGTAAAACGAAAAACTACTTCCTTAAAACATCGACTCTGTGTGATACGAGCACAATATAGCTTTCCAGTGATATATAGAGTCCACTGTTTCCACCCTATCACACTTCAGAAATTATATTACGCCTGCATCAGACCTATATAAAATTATGGCTAGTGATGGGGAACACGTCTTACAACTAAACACATAACAGCAGCGTCTGACATGTAATAGTTACAAGTCATTCTGGCGCTAACACTGTAAGCAGCACATCAGTCATGCAAATGTATACATGTGGATTTCAGTACCTCACAAGCACGTATCGCTAACTTAGTTATGAAGCCGAAGTCTTGATTTTATACCCAAGATGCGACAGAGGGATGGACTACATCGCATAAATCACGTTTCATCATACAGGAGATGGAAGTCCTCTGTTGTCCAACAGGTTTACTGTAAACGATCGCAAGCAGTGCTTTAAATCACATACAGAACATGTGGCTGTATACGAGTCGAGCGCAGGCTATGTCACGCGACTGACAGAAAAGTGGAAAAAATTGACCAATAGCAACCTCTCCCTCTCTAGAGTGCATCATCGGTTTACCATTAAATCGTACCTCATTACAGCTGCATCTGAATCGATCACCCTGTCCTCTCCCTGTCACCCTTTAATGCAGATGCGTGTAAGTTTAGAGGCGGATTTCTCTATCTTCCTGAAGCATCAAATACAGTAGTTAACTCGCGTGTGTCACTGGTAACTCAATAGACATACAGTATAATGCTGCCTCGATGGAAAAAAAAATTGACTGCTTCCCGGTTTCCCTTCGCCTCCATGTCGACTTTTTCTTGGATTCCTCTTGTTGGTGCATACTTGTTCCCATGTACAATATGTTCTGCGCCAACCAGAGGATACGCAAGTACTTCCTCAATTTACCCACATTTTGGAGTATATTTGGATAATTTATACATATCCCCCCGCCATTTTTCGCAATTCTATCGATTTTATGTCAGTCCCATCCATGCAACCATGACATAACCTCTCGTTCTGTGTTCTAGAATTGCTCATAAATGTAGTACATCTGGCAACACTTAGCCCGAATGCATTGATCGGGAGGCATAGTGAAGCACTGTACTCGATTGTATCCAGTCACCTCCACATTTGGAGAGCGTTTGCTCTGCTTTCTGTATATCTATGTATATACATGTATTGTGGATGGCTGCCAGGATATACTATCTTCCAAATCCATCCCTAAATAAATTGTTGCAGGCCGGGGTGGCCGAGCGGTTCTAGGCGCTACAGTCTGGAACCGCGCGCCAGCTACGGTCGCGGGTTCGAATCCTGCCTCAGGTATAGATGTGTGTGATGTCCTTAGGGTAGTTAGGTTTAAGTAGTTCTAAGTCCTAGAGGACTGATGACCTCAGAAGTAAAGTCCCATCATGGTCAGAGCCAAATAAATTGTTCCACAGTAAATAAAGTATACTGCTTCCTCTCTCCAGCAGCCCAGTGCAGGCTGAGTCATTTTCCTGGACGACAGCGCCCTCTGGTGAGAGTACTGTGTACTGGGTACAGACCTCGTGGCGACCACACTGTTTCCTGCCATTTTCCCCCACCGTCTTGGCTTACATCACGGAATGGACGACAGTGCTCTCGTGTCAGTACTGTGTACTAGATCCAGAACTCGTGGTGAACACACTGTTTCCCGCCAAAATCCGCCATAATACAACTTGCTTCATGATACCATCTTGTATTACGTCACAGATTAGAGCGCCATCTGGTGGCAGTACTGTGTACTAGGCAAGTTGGAGTCCAGACCTCGTGGTGAACATACTGGGTGGTTGTACTGCATTAAATTGTTTAAATAAAGACTGGTGCATGCAAAATAATAAAGATTTATGTCCAGCACGGGTTGAGTCGTCTCCAAGTCATTTGCTATGGCGATGTGGCGGTCGGGTGACTTAGGTTTGTGGAGGTAGCCGAAATGCGCTTCCTTTCCCACCATTTTCTTTGGTTAGTAGAGATAGCCCAAGGACCTTTATTTACAGCCACAATTCAAACTCCGTGCCAATCCCTAGGAAGACGTGGCGGTCGGATGACTTGGGTTAGTGGAGGTAGCCCAATTGCCCTTTCTTTCCCACCATTTACTTAGGTTAGTAGAGGTGTGCTGCATTGTCCCGATGGAATTTGAACTTCCCGTCATTTTCTGGGGGAGGGGGTTAGGTTAGTGGAGGTAGACCAATTGACCCATCTTCCCACCAAAATTCAAACTATCCGCCATCTCGGATAATGTAATGGCCGCCATCTTGGATGACATCATGCACTGCTGCCAAGTCTACATGCCACCATCTTGGATGACGTCATTGTCGCCATCTTGAATACATCTGGCAACAATGGAGAGTGGGGCAGAAACAGCTTTGTCCCAATACTGATCCTTAGCAGGAAACACAAATGGAAGTCAGATAAATTGCCACGTTACCACATTACAGTAAGGACTGCAGTGTCCCCGTGTCCCCCCCCCCCCCCCCCCGACACGCTTCACGTACCCTCCAGTGCTAGTGCTTCCAACTAGAGCAGCGATCACATTGATGTGAGTGGACTGCGTATATTCAGTGTCAGAGGTCTGAGTCCGCATTTAGTCTCATTAAACGACCGACTGCTACAATCCAAATGTTTCGTTTCTTTGTAAAAATCTGATGTTATATGCCTCTTCTAAAAACTGGCATCTCGTTCCCATATTGCGGCGCTCGTGAAAGTAAACCTCGTAGAGCGATAAATTTGTCACAGAGTTTCGCAAAGCTGGTATGTTTGTGTGCCGATCATCATACAGCAGAAAGTGTTGCTTTCCCTTCTCTGGGGTAGACTGTCAACTCCCCCTCGCGTCCTCGCCCCCGTAGCTCGCACGTCCTTTCAGCTGCACCCGGCAGCAGCTCTCTGGCCACTCGTTCCGCAGACTCTTCCACCGGCGGCGCTCTCCTGTCTCCAGGCTCCCGCGGAAGCGTCCTTCGCGGTCGCGCTCGCGCCAGCTGACCGGCTGCGCCACTTTTACTGGAACATCCTGGCCACCAGCTCCGGCGTGGTAAGAGATTCACTTCCCGAGTGAGACCAGACCTATAAACATGTAGGCCTAGTGGACACAGCGGTTCAGTGAGGAGTCTGCAGAGGGTGGACCAACATCACAAACGCAACATATTATAATCCCTAATTCGGCGCAGAAAAATCTTTGGCGGTGAAAATAATTCGAGTCGTCACGGAAAGAGCAGATACACGTTGTGTACGGTTTTCAGTGGAATCTCACACCATCCCTCCTGCAAAGTAGTGGCAAGTTCAGGTAAAGGTGACGGAGATGGATAGCGTTCACGCACTTGT